>NW_024045093.1:328197-558255 GCF_015852505.1 Tachyglossus aculeatus
ATGCTAAAGCATTTTCATTTTTCTGTGTCCTGTCTTGGAGATGACATTCTGGTCCCAGAGGTCTCCCTTGGGAAATAGCTCTCTGCTTCCCAATGTGTCCCCAACCCTTCCTGCGCTCTGAGATCCCCAGTTTCCCAAGCTGTGTTGTCATGACCACCAATACGAGGTCCCACAGTAACAATGTGGGGACATTGTGGGGGTGACACTATGGCCAGGGTGACTGACCCAATACCAGCTCCAGCCCAAGCAGGTGATCAGAGAGGAGCAATGCCAGGTCAGAGCTCTCTCCACATGAACCCCATACAGAATGGAACAATCCCTACTGTGCTAGGCCTAAGAAATGGCCGAGCAGAGCCACTTGTAACTGTCACAGCACCTCTGGTATAACCGAGCCCCAACTCCCACCATGAAGTATCCACAGCAGGATGCAGGGATTTAAACTGCAGCCAAGCTCATTCAGCATCTCCCTTGCTGGACTGTATGACTGTATCTCCAGGACCCCCTGGCACTGAGGGCAGGGAGGAATCTTGGCATTAGGCTGGCATCACATGGTATTATATGGCAGGTAGAGGAGGAAGCACACCACCTTGGCTCATAATTGAACCCCTTCACCTAGTGATTGGGAGAATTGATAGGATCTCTTAGTCACCCCTGCTTCGGTCCTTGATTTAGTGCTTAATTGCCCCAGATGTGTCTGTCTACTGTGTGTAGAACTGTAAACTGAACACTTGGAAGCATACAATATGACAATGAACAGACACATTCCCTGACCACACCGAGCTTACAGTCTACAGTCTAGTTCCAGTGCTGCGTACCCAGTAAGTGCTCCATCAATACAATCAAGACTAGAAGCCTGGGACTACCACCAGGACATCCGGGCATTCCCATTGGCTGCTTACCTGAGAGGCTCCCCCAGGCTACACGATCGAAGATGATGTCTTGGTCAGGGGGTGCCTGGGGGTCCACCTCTCCGACTTTCACCAACTCACCATTTCCATTGGGAAAAATCACAAAGTTCAGAAGGTGAAATTTTGCAGCAGATCTGCGGTTCTCGTCCAGAATAACCAGTTCCCCGGCACGGTTGTCAAACTCACGCTTTCTCAGAAACTCATGGAGCTGAAAATGGATAAAAGGAAATTCTAGAGACTCCTGACCCCATGTGAGGTAAGATCAGCTGCAGTGGTGCTTTGGTGTGGGGGGGGTCAGTTTGTTTGTTTGCATCACAATTAGAACCCATGACATTCTGACTCCCAGGCCCATGCTCTATTCACTGCGCCATGCTGCTTCTCCAAGTGGCTTAACTTCCATGGGCCATTCAATACCTTTCTTCCTCCCCGTTGAATTGTAGGCTCCACTGGGGACAGGGAATGCTTCTGACTTGATTATTCCTTATCTATCCCAGTGTTTAATACAGTGCTGGCACCTAGTAAGCACTTAGCAAATACCATCACCAATATTATTATCATTATTATCATGACTTCCCAGGAAAACTGCCACAGGGAGGCAAAAGGGGAGACCTGGAGTCTGGGAGCAATCGTCCCACTGGGAGGGGATTTCTTCTTCCCCACCTTTGGCGCTGCTGACTGCTCTGCTTCTCTAGATCCCCCACCATCCCCCTGGCCTCAATCATTCAGCCCAGGAATCGGAAAAGTCTCTCTCTCTCTCTCTCTCTCTCTCTCTCTCTCTCTCTCTCTCTCTCTCTCTCTCTCCCCCCCTCTGTCTGTCTGTCTGTCTCTCTCTCTCTCTCTCTCTCTCTCATTCTCTCTATTTCCCGGCATGAAATGGAGGGCATGGAAGGGAACCCAGGGGCGGCAGACCTCCTTATGGGAATATTTTCCATCTCATCCATGCATAGACAAGGAGGAGGGAAGGGAGGGATACGTCTGCCTAACAGTGGAGGGAAGCCTCACCCTAGGTCCAGCGACAATGCCTACCTCTTTCATTCAGCAGTTAGTTTGTGGCAATCACTAATGGGGAACTGTACACAGGAGAGAGGAGGGCAGATGGCGATGATCACGATGATAAGGATGGTGACCCATGAAGCTGCATTCTGTGACCACCTCCCCAGCCTCGATATCCCCAGTGGGATAATGTTGGTTATTCCGATTGATATGAGTTGTCCTTCAGGTTTGAAGAAGGCAGCACTGATGGTCCGATCTGGGGAGCACAGTGCCATCCAAAAATGCTGTCCCTTGTCATGCTTTTACGTTTAATGCTTTCAGTGTCTAGCACTGTGTTCTCTTCAACCTGCAATCGATCAACCACTTCTTAAGTAAATATTGGGATCGATAATATTTGTGCTATACCAATTCTTCATTATGGGCAGGGAACATGTCTACCACCTCTGTTGTATGGTACACACCCAAGCACTTAATACAGTGCGTGGCACACAATAAGCCCTCAATAAGTACCACTGAAGGATTGACTGATTTATATCTTCCTTTTTTCCCAGAATGTGTGAGTCTGGGACAGCTGATACCCCAGTGACTATGATTTAAACAAACCAATTTTCATTGGTCGAACTTTAGTTACAGATAAACCAGATGCCCAACAAGGACCTCTTGCATTAATCAATCAATCAATCAATCAATCGTATTTATTGAGCGCTTACTGTGTGCAGATCACTGTACTAAGCGCTTGGGAAGTACAAGTTGGCAACATATAAAGACAGTCCGTACCCAACAATGGGCTCACCGTCTAGAAGGGGGAGACAGAGAACAAAACCAAAACTGCATTAGTGCAGTGTTCCTCCTCTCTTACCCGCAATTGTATTTCAGTGAATAAATTTCTAGGACTCGGTCTTTGTACCCAGTCCTATATATGCTAGACTATAACGGATGAGCCTTCTCACGAAGGTGTAAGTTTCGACCAGGCCCTACACTCCTGCACTTCAGCAGGACCTTCCTCTTTTGACCTCTAGACTAAAGGCTCCTTGTGGACAAGAAATATGTCTACCAGCATTGTTGTAATGTACTCCCTACTGTAGGGATTGAACAAGACTAGAAGCCTGGGACTACCACCAGGACATCCGGGCATTCCCATTGGCTGCTTACCTGAGAGGCTCCCCCAGGCTACACGATCGAAGATGACGTCTTGGTCAGGAGGTGCCTGGGGGTCCACCTCTCCGACTTTCACCAACTCACCATTTCCATTGGGAAAAATCACAAAGTTCAGAAGGTGAAATTTTGCAGCAGATCTGCGGTTCTCGTCCAGAATAACCAGTTCCCCGGCACGGTTGTCAAACTCACGCTTTCTCAGAAACTCATGGAGCTGAAAATGGATAAAAGGAAATTCTAGAGACTCCTGACCCCATGTGAGGTAAGATCAGCTGCAGTGGTGCTTTGGTGTGTGGGGGGGTCAGTTTGTTTGTTTGCATCACAATTAGAACCCATGACATTCTGACTCCCAGGCCCATGCTCTATCCACTGCGGCATGCTGCTTCTCCAAGTGGTTTAGCTTCCATGGGCCATTCAATACCTTTCTTCCTCCCCATTGAATTGTGGGCTCCATTGGGGATAAGGCATGCCTCTGACCTGATTATCCCTTATCTATCCCAGTGTTTAATACAGTGCTGGCAACTAGTAAGCACTTAAGAAATACCATCACCAATATTATTATCATTATTATCATGACTTCCCAGGAAAACTGCCACAGGGAGGCAAAAGGGGAGACCTGGAGTCTGGGAGCAATCATCCCACTGGGAGGGGATTTCTTTTTCCCGACCTTTGGCGCTGCTGACTGCTCTGCTTCTCTAGATCCCCCACCATCCCCCCGGCCTCAATCATTCAGCCCAGGAATCGGGAAAGTCTCTCTCTCTTTGTCTGTCTGTCTGTCTGTCTGTCTGTCTGTCTGTCTCTCTCTGTGTGTGTGTGTCTCTGTCTGTCTGTCTGTCTGTCTGTCTCTCTCTCTCTCTCTCTCTCTCTCTCTCTCTCTCTCTCTCTCTCTCTCTCTCTTTCTCTCTTTCTATTTCCCGGCATGAAATGAAGGGCATGGAAGGGAACCCAGGGACCACAGACCTCCTTATGGGAATATTTTCAATCTCACCCATACATAAGAAAGGAGGAGGGAAGGGAGGTATATGTCTACCTCACAGTGAGGGGAAGCCTCACATTAGGTCCAGTGACATTGCCGATCTCTTTCATTCAGCAGTTAGTTTGTGGCTATCAGTAATGGGGAACTGTGCACAGGAGAGAGGAGGGCAGATGGTGATGATAACAATGATGAGGATGGTGACCCACGAAGCTGCATTCTGTGACCACCTCCCAACCCTCGCTATCCCCAGTGGGATAGTGGTGGTTATTCCAATTGATATAAGTTGTCCTTCAGGTTTGAAGAAGGCAGCACTGATGGTCCGATCTGGGGAGCACAGTGCCATCCAAAAAATGTTGTGCCTTGTCATGTTGTTTAGTTTAATGCTTGCAGTGTCTAACATTGTGTTCTGTTCTCCCAGCAATCGATGAACCACTTCCAAAATAAGTATTGGGATCCATAATATTTGTAATTTGCCAATTTTTCATTATGGGTAGGGAACATGTCTACCACCTCTGTTGTACGGTACACACCCAAGCTCTTAATACAGTGCGTGGCACACAATAAGTGCTCAATAAGTACCACTGAAGGATTGATTGCTTTATATCTTCCTTTTTTGCCAGAATATGTGAGGCTGGGGCACCTGATACACCAATGACTATGATTAAAACAAACCAATTTTCATTGGTCAAACTTCAGTTACAGTTTAACCAGATGCCCAGGAAGGACCGCTTGCATTAGTGCAGTGTTCCTCCTCTCCCTTGCCTGCAATTGTATTTCAGTGAATTAATTTCTAGGACTCGGGCTCTGAACCCAGTCCTGGATATGCCAGAATATAGCGGATAAGCCTTCTCCGAAGGTGTATGTATCGACCAGGCCCTCCATTCCTGCACTTCATCAGGGCCTTCCTTTTGTGACCCCTAGACTAAAAATTCCTTGTGAACAAGAAATCTGTCTACCAACTTTGTTGTAGTGTACTCTCCTGAATGGTCAGTACTACTGTCTGCACCCAGTAAGCTCTCAATACACACCAATGATTAACTGACTGATTTTGCAGCCCCCTGGTCCAGCGGGGGAACATTACCTACCACAGACAAGAAACCAGACAACCCTCGTTTCCCCGAGATTCCAGGTCTGAGCAGGGCAGGAGCAACTCCTGGAGCCCCTGCGTGACAGCATACATGGCATTGTACACACTGTAACTCAGGGCAGACATCGTCAGGGACAAACGGTGCACAGGCAGCAACTCCAAGGAAGCGTTTTCTGAGCATTTTCTTGCACCCAGTTTAGGAAATGAAAAGGAACAGTCAAAGGCAGACTCCCAGAATTCCTACAAGTCAATGATTTCTGGGTATTTCACTTGTGTAACCATCCGAAAAAAATCCCTAAAATGGAGAACTTCTTTAACAAGGTTTGCCATAGTGAAGGTTCCATGAAAGTTGTAGTTTGTTACTTTCTTAATGTT
Source organism: Tachyglossus aculeatus (assembly GCF_015852505.1). Taxonomy (NCBI): domain Eukaryota; kingdom Metazoa; phylum Chordata; class Mammalia; order Monotremata; family Tachyglossidae; genus Tachyglossus; species Tachyglossus aculeatus. The sequence continues at coordinate 333,692 of NW_024045093.1, forward strand.
CAAAGTAAAGTCCCAGTGAAATGCAGTGATCAAAACCATCTTGGATAGTCCAAATCCCTCTATCGCAGTTCTCAGGAAGGTTAGGGACTCTGCATCCCCATAAACAGCCATCACTGTGGCTGATGTAGCCGTGACTCTATAGTAGACTTTCCAGGCTAAATAAATGTGGAAGTTCTCACTGGGGATCTTTATGGTAAAAGCTGCCAAGACACCATTCCTGACCATCTCCCCGGTCACATAGGAGAGGAATCTCTCTCCTATCACATCATCTGACACCACCAGCCCGACCCAGGTCCAGCCAAAATGTACCATTAACCGGACCATCCCCCGAGGCAGAGAGGAGATCCTGGGGGCCACCTGATAGAGAGATGGAAATTGGATCTTGTAGCTCAGGACCGGATCGAATGGGCCATAGGTGATCTGGGTAGAAAGAAAAGAGCTGCTTGGGATGGGTGAGGATATTGGTAAATCCATCAAAAGAGTTTACTTAGCTCCTTCTTTGGGAAGAGCACTGATCTTCCCAGAAGGAGCTAAGTAAACTCTTAGCCTTACCAGACTGAGACCCCTTTTTCCTCTCCTCCTCCCCATCCTCCCTGCCCAACCTCCTTCCCCTCCCCACAGCATTTGTATGTATTTGTACAGATTTATTACTCTATTTGTTTTACTTCTACGCATTTACTATTCTATTAATTTCGTTAATGATGTTCATATAGCTTTGACACCTGTCTACATGTTTTGTTTTGTTGTCTGTCTCCCCCCTCTACACTGTGAGCCCGTTGTTGAGTAGGGACCGTCTCTATATGTTGCGACTTGTACTACCCAAGGACTTAGTACAGTGCTGTGCACACAGTAAGTGCTCAATAAATAAAATGGAATCAATGATCTTATCATTTGGGAAATGATAAAAAAGGTAAAAAACACAATTCCTATGTTCAAAGAGATTTTCATCAATCGGTCAAATTTATTGAGCAATTACTGCATGCAGAGCACTGTACTCAGTTCCTTTGAGAGTGTAATATAACAGGGCTGGCAAGCATGTTCCTTACCCACAGTGGGCTAACAGACTAGATCAAGAGATGGATGTTAAAATATATTATGGATATGTACATAAGTGCTTTGGGGATTAGGAGTGGGGTGAACCTAAGGTGCAGTGCCAACCAGAAAGGCTAGGGAGTAGGGGAAATGAGGGTCTGATCAGGGAAGCTTTCTTCGAGGACTCTTGACATTAGCAAGGTTATGTGGACAAGGAAAGTGATCATCTATCAGTTAAGGAGGAGAGAGTTATGGGCCAGAGGCAGGACATAGGCAAGAGGTCAGCAGCAAAATAGATGAGATTAATGAACAGCGATTATGTTGGCATTAGAAGATGGATGGTATGGGCTCGGTTGTAGTAGGAAATCAGCAAGGAAGTAGAGGCAGTAGATGCAGACAATTCACTTATGGAGTTTGGAAAGGAATGTTAGGAGGAGATGGAGCTATAACCAGAGGGAGCTGAAGGGTCAAGGAGGGTTATTGTCAGGAGAGGGAATATATAAGCATGGTTGCGAGCAGTGGGGAAGAAGCCATTGGATAATGAACAGGTGAAGGTGGTGGTCAACAAGGAAAAAAAAGGAGAGGTCATGTGCTGCAATAAGATCCAAAGAAAAAGGGTCGGAAGAACAGGTAGAAGGGGTAGATTTTGAGAGAACGCAGGCAATCTCCTCTTGGGACACTTCAGGGAAAGATGAGAGGTTCAAAAAAGGAGTGGGAGGAAGAGGGACTGGACAAGACCAGGGAGGATTTTAGGTCGATCATGCTTGATTATTTCAATTTTATTCACAAAGTACATAGCCAGCAGAGGGACTAAAGATCTTTGGGATTTGAGGGGGGACTTAAAAGTCTGAAACATCTGACAAAGACAATGGGCATAGGGGTCAATAAGCATGGAGTAGGATTGCTGTCTGGCAGGGGAAAGAGCAAGATAAAGCAGGAAAAGATGCATTTGACATGAACTAGGTCGGACTGATATCTGGCTTTCTGCCAGCACCGTTCCATGGCATGTCCACGGGAGCAAAAGAAGAGTGCTATGGAGGTAATACAGTGCTTTGGGTTAGTGGTAAGATAATGGTGAAGGGATCGAGGAGCAAGTGAGTTGAGACTAGTAGAGAGGAGGTGTTGAGGGTGACAATTTGTGCATCAGTTTAGGTAGTTTTGGTGTGGAGACCAAGTGGGACACGATGACTTGAGAATAATCGTGTGGATTAATAGATTGACCGTCTCTATGGGGGAACACCTCAGATGACCAAGTTGGGTTGGCAGGATAGAAGACAGATGAGGAGTTTTCAGTTGAATACATTGTGGTCTAGTGGAAAGAGCAGGAGGCTGGAAGACAGAATCCCTGGGTTCTAATGCCAGCCCAAGTCTCGTTGGCAAGTCACTTCATTTCTCTGGGCCTTGGTTCTCACTGGGGATTCAAAAAACATATTCTCCCTTCTACTAATACTACGAGTCCTATGTGTGACCTAATCATAATTAACATCTACAACACTTAGTACAAGGTTTGGCCCATAGTAAGCACCTAAAAATACTACAATTATTAGTAATTTTCATTATAAAGAAATTTCAGAGTTGTTGAGGGTAGAGTTGGTGAGGGTCAATAGCGAGGATGAGATGGAGTGTGTCCAAGCTGTTGTGTGGGTAAGATGGGAGGAGGTGAAGGAGTGAAGGTGTAAGAGGAAACCGTCAGCAGAAGGGTTATCGGGAACATCCATATGGATATTGAAATCCCCAAGGATGAAGGGAAGCTTTCTCATGACGGAGCAGGGTTTTCATAGACTGCATTTGGCTAACAGGAAACAGAAAAGCAAAATTATCTACAGATAAGCAGATCGATGAGGAGACTGATATAAGAGCGTTCCTAGAAAATCTCATGCCTGGAATGATGGTCTTGGTAACAGGGGGAAGCGTGGTGTTACCAGTCCTGATAGGAAACTTAGGCGGAGGAATGGATACAGGAGGGAAAATGAAGAGTTCAGTTTCATTTTTATGAAACCGAGGCTTCCAGATCCCTGGAAGTCAAGTGGAAATGTTAGATTGACAGAGGATGTGGGAACTTAATACTATAAGACTGATTGTAGAGTTACTGCTTGGCCTGGGTAGCTGAAGCCATGGGAGTGGAGAAGCTCTCCAAAAGTAGTGAGTGCAAAGTGAGAAGAAAAGGGGAGAAAGAACAGAATTTTAACTCTGCTGCCCGAATTATCTTTGTAAAGAAATGCTCTGGGCATGTCACTCTCCTACTCAAAAATCTCCAGTAGTTGCCTGTCAATCTACGAAGCAAGCAAAAACACCTCACTCTCGGCTTCAAGGCTCTCCATCACCTTGCCCCCTCCTACCTCACCTCCCTTCTCTCCTTCTACAGACCAGCCCGCACCCTCTGCTCCTCCGCCCCTAAGATCCTCACTATGCCTCGTTCTTCCCTGTCCCACCGTCGACCCCCAGCCCACGTCCTTCCACTGGTCTGGAATGCCCTCCCTCCACATATCCAACAACCTAGCTCTCTTCCTCCCTTCAAAGCCCTACTGAGAGTTCACCTCCTCCAAGTGGCCTTCCCAGGGTAAGGACCCTTTTTCCTCTCCCCCTCCCCATCCTTCCCCTCTGCCCTACCTCCTTCCCCTCCCCACAGAACTTGTATATATTTGTACAGACTTATTACTCTATTTGTTTTACTTATACATAGTTACTATTCTATTTATTTTATTAAAGAGTTTTACACCTGTCTGCGTGTTTTGTTTTGTTGTCTGTCTCTCCCTTCTAGACTGTGACCCCATTGTTGTATAGGGACCGTCTCTATATGTTGCCGACCCGTACTTCCCAAGCTCTTAGTGCAGTGCTCTGCACACAGTAAGCGCTCAATAAATACGATTGAAAGAATGAATTAATTAATGAATGACAACTACATGTGTATCCCCTGTCCCTGGCTCCTGTATGCTCTGCTGACTCCATGCCCCACACATATCTTTCCTTTTAACGTTTCTTCTTAACCCTCAAAAAGGGAAAATTGCAGAATGGATAGGGAGTGCACTAGGAGCCAGAAAAAAACAACAATGGAAATGAGTGCGACGGAAATTCACTTGAATGTTTACATAATCTGGATAAATAAACCCTCAGGACCTAGCTTGTCCTTGAAGCTCACACAGTGCTAGGTTGTGTCTGAAAAACTGCTCCTTCCTACGAACATCCCTTCTCAACAGGCAGTGTGGGATTGAAAGAAATGAAGGGAAACTCTTTTCCACAAGACCTGTCTCCAATCTGGTCATTCCGTATCTACATAGGGATGTCACCAGACTAGTTAAATGGTCTCCTACCTGTGGGAGCTTGTAGAGTCCCAGGATATTTGCCATGCTGATGGACAGGGCAGATGTTGCTCCTCTGATGACAGCCACGGACTTTTCCTGTCTTTCACAGCCGTAGTTAGGGATGGTCTGTCGTCCTCCCGACAGCCACATCAAGGCACCCTCTATGGCTCTATCAGCATGGTGGTAGTTTTCGTGGATGTGGAACCCCAGTGACACATTGGATAAAAGGCCAGGATCCTTGTTGATCTCCTCCACAGCAAACAGCAGGGCCAGGAAGTGCTGGAAGTCTTTGTAAACCCACCTGAAATGATGCAGAAGTGTTCACCCCCAGGGTCCACCCTGAACCTCCACCCTGCATTCCAGGGGACATTTACTACCAAGCGAACAGATTGGGTAAAAAGTCCAGTAGCAGCAAGCATCACCCGGACCAGGGTCCTGAATCACCTGTAACAGCCACCCTGCATCCCCTTCTGCATCACCCGCCCCAAGTCTTCCCTGGCCCTAGGCCACAGCTCTGATGGATATGAGGTGAGTGAGGGAGTGGCAGAAGTGGAGGGAAATGTTTCTCCTTCAAACCCATGATGATAATCTGAGGGACAAGAACTGAAGGGAAAGAAGGAAGGACAGAGAGTCCAGTATGTGTGGTGATGATGAGGGTTCAGAATGTAGACTTTGATCTCTCAGGAAGGAGGTCAGAAACTCAGTGTTGGATGCAGTTACTACCCAGTCATCAATCACCATAGAAACGGAGGAAATGAAAGAATCAGTGGGCCTCGAGCTTGGGTGTCAGAAGACTTGGGTTCTTCCAGCTCTGTCAAATGACTGCTTCGTGATTTTTGGACTGGTCACAACTTCTCTGTGCCTCAGTTACCTCATCTGTAAAATGGGGATTTAAACCTCATCCCTCATACTTAGACTGCGAGCCACATGGGAGATAGGGACTGTGTCCACCTAGTATCTAGAACAGTCTTTGGCGCATATTAATCGCTTAGTAAGTACCACAATTTAACTAAATTAATCAAATATAACCACTAAAACCAAACCAAACCACCTACTCGGGAATATAGTTCTTCCTGTTACTATTATTGATAAACTCTCCGCTCTGATAAACAGTCATGGTCTGCAGAGATAACATCCATGCAATGATCAGGTCCCCATCCCTGTAGTAGGTGGCTGGATACTCTCTGTCCGGACAGCAGGGAGTCTTCTCTTCCTCCCTGTTGGATTGGGGAAGCTGGAGGAGCAGGAACAGGGTAGGCAGAGAGGGCAGCGAGGTGAGGTGAGCCTAGGACGAGCTGTGAGGGACGATCAGAGTCTGGAGTCTGGCTCTTTTCCTCTAGCTCAAGGATCGGGACTCCAGTCTCCACCCCCACCACAGGGAATATGTCAGTAAGATGTGGGAGATGCTGCATCCAGGAGAAACAGAGACAAGGGAAAAGGGGGTTCTTGTGAAGATTGGCCTGAACTTTTTAGAATGATGGTTCCAATCTATTGCCGTGGTTTGGCTGTAGTTGGGAATGGGAGGAACCCATTCTGGGACAGGAGCAATCAGCTATGCAGGGGCCCTGGGAATTATCCTTGCCCGAGGCACTGCACCTGCATCTCTGAAACTTTCTCAAAAACATCAGAGGAAAAAACAGTTAGGAATTGCCCTCCCTCCTGGGTCCCCAGGGAGTTTGAGAGTGCAGATAGGGCTGGCAGCTTGGGTATGATTCTGGAACTAGAGGAGACTCCCAGAGTTCTGTTATGCACCCACCACAACAATGCCAGTCCCTCCAGCGACTCTGCCGTTGGCAGGCTTCACATCGGGCAGGTGTCTGAGAGTGGTGATAAGGACAGAAAAAAGTACTGAGGAAGCTGGCCACAGGCCTCACACACTACTGCCGCAGTAACCACAGCAGAGGACCCTGTGAATCCGGCCCATCCCCACAGTATAAGATACGTCCAAGGATCAGATGCTCCACCTTCCAACAAGACAGGATTCAGAAGGACCTGGGAGGCTCTGACACTTGTCCACTGAGTGACCTTGGGCAAGTCACTTCACTTCTCTGAGCCTCAGGTGCCTCAATCTGTAAAATGGGGAATAAGACTGTGTGCCTTATGTGGGACAGAGACTTTGTCCAACCTGGTTAGCTTACATCTAAGTCAGCGCTTAGAACAGTGCCTGGCACATACTATACACTTAATAAATACCAAAAAATATATATTGAATGCTTCCATGGGTGGCAAAAGACCTGGTTTGAATAATCTGTACTGAATCCTTGGTAATGAACAGATTGAAAATGAAAATAATAATGCTAATAATTATGGTGCTTGTTAAGCGCTAATTATGTGCCAAGCACTGTTCTGTGTGCTGCGATAAATACAAGATATTCAGGTTTGACACAGTCCCTGTCCCACATAGGGCTCACACTGTTAATCCCAATTCTACATATGAGGTAACTGAGGCCCAGTGAAATGAAGTCACTTGCCCAACGTCACTCAGCAGACATGTGGCAGCGACAGAATTCAAAACCATGCTCTTCTGACTCCCAGGCCCATGCTCTATCCACTAAGCCACGCTGCTTCTCCAGTTGCCCGAAAACAAATCAGGCAGCACCCCTCCAAGGCTCCCACAAACACCACAAACTGGGGGGCAGTAAAAAGTCACCTGATTTCTCCACGATGTGATCCAGAGGATGCCAGACTGGCTGGAGTCCTGGTTAGGCATATCCGATGGGCTTGGGGACACTGCTGTCTCTTGAGCTCCCTCTCTCCCCTCCACATTTAGATTGCCGTTTTCCACCAGCCTGAGGGATCCCTTTCAGGGCTCCAGCTTTGCGAGGCTGGAAAGAATAAAGGGAGGGAAAGAGAGAGAGAGCGAGAGAGAGAGAGAGAGAGAGGGAGGGAGAGAGAGATAGACAGAAAGACAGACAGACAGACACACAGACAGACAGAGAGATGAAGTAGCAGATGAGGAGATGAGGTAGGAGGGGACAAGTTGATTGAGTGCTTTAAAGCCGATGGTAAGGAGCTTCTGTTTGATGTGGGGGTGAAAGGAGAACTACTGGAGGTTCTTGAGGAATGGAGAAACATGGACCGAAGAGTTTTGCAGAAAAATGACCCTAGCAGCAATGTAAAGTATGGACTGGAATGTGGAGAGACAGGAGACTGGGAGGTCAGCAAGGAAACTGATAAAGTAATCAAGGCAGAATAGAATTACTGTGGTAGCAGTTTGGAGAAGAAAGATCAGAATTTAGAGATGTAGTGAATGTTGAACCATCAGCACTTAATGACTGATTGAATTTGGGGATAGAATGAGAGAGAGGAGTCAAGGAAAATGCCAGGGATAGGGGTTTGTTAGATAGGCGGGATTTTGGTTCTATCTGTACTGATGGGAAAGTCATGGGGAGAACAGGGTTTGCAGGAAACTGTTAGAAGTTCTGTTTTCAACATGTTAAGTTTGAGGTAATGGCAGGGCATCCAAGTACAGATGTCCTCCCTGTAGGCAGAAGGAAATGCGAGACTGCAGAGAGGAAGAGCTGGAAATATAGATTGTGGATTCATCTGTTAGTTGAAGTCATGAGAAAGAATGAGTTTTCCAAGGGAGTAGGTGTAGATGTAGAAAGGAAGAGGACCCAGAACTGAACCTTGAGGGACATCCGCATATATAAGGTGGGAGGCAGAGGCGGAGTCCATGAAAGAGACTGAGAATCCGTGGCCAGGTAAATAGGAGGAGAACCCGTAGAAGATTGTCCCTTTCCACTTAGTGCTTGTCTTGAGTACCTTAGAGTAGGGGAAGGTGAATTTCCAGAGGCGGGCTCATGACAATACCCAAATGTACATCTCCATCCCTGATATTTCTCCCTCTCTGCTGTCTCGCATTTCCTTCTGCCTTCAAGACATCTCTTCTTGGTTATCCTACTTTCACCTCAAGCTTAACACGTCCAAAACAACTTCTTATCTTCCCACCCAAACCCTGTCCTTCCCCTGACCTTCCCATCATCGAAGACCACAACACCATCTTTCTTGTCTCACCAGCCCATACCCTTGGTGTTATCCTTGACTCCTCTCTCTCTCATTCAACCCACTTATTCAATCCATCACTAAAGGTGGTGTCAGTCACACCTTCACAACATCTTCAAAATCTGCCCTTTCCTCTTCATCCAAACTGCTACCACGTTAATACAATCACTCATCCCATTCTGCCTGGATTACTTCATCAGCCTCCTTGTTGTACTTCCAGGCCCCTGCCTCTCCCCACTCCAGTCCATACTTCACTCTGCTGCCCGGATCATTTTTCTACAAAACATTTAAGGATATTTTTTCCCACTCCTCAAAAAGCTCCAGTGGTTGTCCAGCCACCGCTACATCAAACAAACACTCCTCTCTAATGGCTTTGAAGGACACAATTAACCTGCTTCTCCTATGTCACCTCACTGCTTACCTAGCCCACACACTTTGCTCCTTTAATGTGAACTTTCTCACTGTGCCTCAATCTCGCCTATCTCGCTGCCGACCTCTCAACCACATCCTGCCTCTGGCCTGGAATGCTCTCCTTCTCATCTCCCCAAGTCTCTTCCCAGACAGATCCTCCTCCTTCTTCTCCCCCTTCTCCCCCTCCCCAAGCCTTACCTCCTTCCCCTCCCCACAGAACCTATATATGCATATATGTTTGTACATATTTATTACTCTATTTATTTTACTTGTACATATTTATTCTATTTATTTTATTTTGTTACTATGTTTTGTTTTGTTGTCTGTCTCCCCCTTCTAGACTGTGAGCCCGCTGTTGGGTAGGGACCGTCTCTATATGTTTCCAACTTGTCCTTCCCAAGAGTTAGTACAGTGCTCTGCAAACAGTAAGCGCTCAATAAATACGATTGATTGAATGAATAAATGAATGAATGAATGAATGAATGAATGAAATTCCTCAGACAATTACTCTCCCCAGCTTCAAAGCCTTATTTAAGGCACATATCCTACAGGAGGCCTTCCCTGACTCTACTCCCCTTTCCTCTTCTCACACTTCCTTCTCTGTCACTTTGACTTGCTTACTTTGTTCTTCCCCTCTCCCAGTCCCATAGCACTAAATGTATATATCTGCAATTCATTCAATGATATTAATATCTGTCTCCCTGATTCTGTATTGTAAGCTTGTAAGAGGCAGGAAATGAGTCTGTTTATGATTGCACTTAGTGCAGCAGTAAGCATTCGGGGAATATGATTGAATGAATGAATGAATTGCCTGTGCCCTTGGGAGAGAATGATGTAGTTGGTAGATACTATCCATGCGCACTAGCAGCTTACAGTCTAGAGGGGGCGACAGAGAGGACGAGTAATTACAGATAGAAGAAGCAACAGAGTAGAAGGATTCGTACATCAGGGCTCTGGAGTGCTGTGAATATCAAAGTGCTAGGAGGAATGAACACGAGTGCATAAGAGATGCAGAAGGAAGAATTAGTGTGGGGACATGAGGGGTTAGTCAAGGAAAGGTTTCTGGAGATCAGGAGAGTTATTGTCTGTCAGATATGAAGAGGAAGGAAGCTCCAGGCCAGAGGAAGGATGTGAGCAAAGGGTCAACAGAGAGACAGAAAAGACAGAATACAGTAAATAGGTTCCTGTTAGAGAAGCAGCGTGTACTGACTTGGTTGTAGTGGGAGATGAGTGAGGATAAGCAGGAGGGAGAGGGCTGATTGAGTGCTTTTAAAGCTGATGGCAAGGGGTTTCTGCTTGATGTGGACAAGGATGGGCAACCCCTGGGGGATTTTGAGGGGTTAGTTACAGGATGACTTTACAGAAATGACCCAGGCAGCAAAGTGGAGTATGGCCTGGAGTGGGGAAAGGCTGTATGCAGAGTGGTCAGTGAGGGGGCTGAACCAGGATACACGGCGGGATTTGACAAATGCTCAGATCTGCTTGGTGGCAGTTTGGATAGAGATGAAGGGGTGTGTTCTAGAGATGTTCTGAAGGTAGAACCAACAGGAGTTGGTGACTGATAGGAGATGTACGTTGAGAGACAGAGAAGAGCCTGAGGTTTGGGATCTGCCTTGTGCCCAGAGTTCCCTACACCAATAGACTTCACCTGGTGGTCACTTTCTGGAAGCACTGCTGCCCCCACAGGCTTAAGATCTTCTGTGAACTGAGCGGGAGCTCACAACACATGGGACCCAGGCTCCCCTCCTATAACCTGCTCTCACAGAAATGTTCCCAGCCCTATGCCCCAGTGATCATTAATCATTATGGATTTGTTATTCACTAGCTATGTGCCCAGCAGTGAGCTAGGCAAGTGGGGCAAGCAAAAGATAATTATGCTGAAAACAGTCTCTGTCCCACATAGGGCTCACAGTCTAGTGAGACAGGGAGAAAAAGGATTTAATCCCCATTTCATAGATGAGCAAACAGGCATAGGGGGGTTAAGTAACTTGTGCAGGGTCGCCCAGCAGAAAAGTGTTGGAGCCAAGATCAGAAACCAGCTCCTTCTAACTCGAGGCCCGTGCTCTAACCACTGAGATTCACTATTTCTCAGATCCTAGCATCAGAAGCATTTATCGAGCGTTGCTCCCCGCGGTTTCGGGGGCAACTCTCGGGTTCTTACCCTCTCCGGGTCTTCGGACGTCTCCGGACGCGGGCCGCGCGTTCACACCAGGAAGAGTCAGCCAGAGGTCCAAAGCTTGGTTGCCGTTTATTTGCTATCAGCGATTACATGGTTAATAAAGAGAAAGAGAACGAGAGAGAGAGAGAGAGAGAGAGGGAGGGAGAGAGAGCGCCTGTGCCCCCCCCTTGTCTTGTTCGTCTCTTATACCCCCCGTTGCCCGGGGGCAGGGTTTTCTAAGGCCATGTAGCACACACCGCCCTCCAGCCATTAGCCTAACATCAGCTCTGTCCAGTCACGAAGCGTTTACTCTGGCTCGCCCCCAGCCACCCGTTGCCAACCATCGCTGGCTGCGGATATGGCCTTGAGGTTGCCTTCGAGCCTTGCAGGTGCAAGCTTGTTTTTCTTGCCCTGGTCCCTTTATCTCCTGTTGTTGAGTCTGTTTGGCTTTGAGCCTTTGGGTACGGTTTGTGTGCACATACTCCCTGTCTCAGCGCCTTCCCACGCTCCCCACGTGTCCCCCTCCCGTTATGGCGGGGACCGCTAAGGGCGTCCGCGCAATGGGGGCATCTCGACCTTAAACTCGCGGACGACCCGGGCAACAATGGAGCAAAAGAGACGAAGGAGGCACGGGAGGCACATGAGCAAAAGCAAACCCCCCCCAGTGGCGGCAAGGATCGAGACTAACCAAGGGGCCAATCCCCCTGGCGTCACACGTTTGATCCAGTCCCAAAGTTCCTCCACCGCGTCCTCCCCGCGGCCGAGGTCGTCCCAGGCCTTGGGGAAGCGCAGCGACTGGGCGTTGAGCTCGTCGATAAGGTGGCACAGTCCCTGTAACTCGCCGGTCACGTTGGCGGCTAGGAAAAGTCCCTCCAGGTGTTTCTTTACTCCGTCCCAGGAGGCAGGGAACGAAGAGTTGGTGGTGTTGCAGCGGAGCGGAAGCACGCAGACATGCCGATACCGGTCGTCGCATTTCACCGCCTGCCGTAGGGACAGGAGGCGAACCTCGTCGCCGAGCGTCTCGATCACATGCTCAAGGCCGATCAGCTCCTGCTGCAGGGAAGCGTCCAGGTGACGTTGAACCCCCCACGCCAGTTGGGTGGAGTGCATGAAGGCCGAGAGCGGAGACGCGAGGAAACCAGTCCGATCGTACAGATTCTGGATCTGCCATTCCTGGAAGGCCGAAAAAGCGAGGTTCGCGATACCCAGTATGGCCTCAAATAATTCCCTGCGGGTGCGCAAGCCGCGCAAGCGGGTCGCCAGGGTGTGCCATCGATGGTCGGAGGCCTGGGAAAACCAGGGGTCAGCGGACTTAACGGGTATAAGGGTGTAGCGGGGCCGCCGGACCAGCCAAACAGCGTAATCTGCCGCACCCTCCGTGGTCATGGGTCGCGCCCGAAACATAAGGACACATTGTGAGGAACCCGTGGTGGACAAGGAGAAATCGCCATAAGCCGACCGGGAGGCAGTAAGGTTCCAGCTGGGGTCAGTACTCGGGCAGGCTATAAGCGCGTAAGGGGCAGGGATGCGGGCGTTCCCTTGAAAGGCATAATCATGGTCGGCACAATCGCCCTGCAAGTGCAGGGAAACGTTCAGACCCTCACGGAAAATAATACGATACACCGAGAAAGGGTAGTCCTGGCACGTCGCCCCGTCAGGGCAGGCGCACGAGCGGACCCTGACGGTCGCGGTGGGAGAGCGTAGGGAAGCAAAGGCTTTCCAAAGACCGGGGTGGCGCGTCCCCCACGGTAGCGCATAAAGCCCGGGCGCGGCCGCTTCCGTATATGTGTGGTTCCTAATGTGGTTATCCCAGGAGAGTAGGAGGGTACCGTTACCGTTATGGGGAATACAGCGGAATGTGCCCGTGGAACAGTCAGTTAGAGGCATCCAAACCCCACCCCGACCCTCGGCGCACATTCTCCCGGGACCGGGGAGCGAGCTCGCATTTCGTATATGGCCAAAGTACCCCCCGCTTCCCTCGCTGGAGTTTTTGCCGTTGGGGGTGCACTGAAGTGTGCCGTGGATCCCCAGCAGGGTAAGGTTTCGGTGTGTGGGGTGCCCCTGACCTTCGGGTATGTTGACTTCCAGTGTGTAAGTGAAATTTAGCAACCGCAAGCAAGATCGGGTTACCTCGGGCTGGTTCGAGAAAGCCCCATTTCCGGTGTACCAGCATATGGGGGGACCAGTGCTGCGCAAGATAGCGCCCCGAACACGGATCTCACGCTGGTCTGTTTCCGGGGACTGACCCCGGTGCTGGCCCGTGAGCTTGGTCACGTTCCCTTGGAATGAGAGTTGGGGGGGAGTCCTCCTTCCAGGAGACCATGCGTAACAAAGGCGCATTGGCGAGGAGGGCCCACCTCCAAACCCCGCTCTGCTCCTCAACATCCTTCAGGTGGCTATTTACCAGAGCAGTCCAGTTAATCCGTGTCCTGGCCCCCCTCCCCACCGCGCCCCCAGGGAGAAGAAAGGGAAGGGGAAGGAGGGGGAGGAGGAGGGGAATCAGGGCGCTGGGACTTCCCCTGCGGCTGGGCATCGTCTTCGTCGACGAGGCGGAGGTGTCGCGAGGAGATCCAAACGGGGCCGTCACCTGCGGAGTTACAAGCATATCCTCGACCCCGAATTAGTACCGGATCAGGACCGCGCCAAGCGCCCTCCACAGTACGCTACATCGCTCGCCCCGTAGTGCGTGCGTGCGGGTGGTGGCGCCGGGGTTTCATGGTCGTGGACCTGTGGCAGAGTTGCCGCATGGCGGGGGAGATTCCCGTCTCCCGATTGACGGATAGAAAGTTATGGGTGTACGTTGCCTTGTCTAGGGCACACTGCGTGACCCGCTTCCCCACCCCCTGCTTTTGCAGGAGAGTTTTCAGCGTCCTGTTTGACCTTTCCACTATGCCTTGACCGTTGGGGTTGTAAGGTATCCCGGTAATATGGGAGATGCCAAAGGAGGAGAGAAAGAGGGACATGGCTTTGGAGACATAACAGGGGCCATTATCGGTTTTTATCTCTTGGGGTGTGCTTATAGTGGCGAAGCAATGGTACAAATGGTTTTGCACATGTTTTGCGGCCTCTCCGGCTTGGCGTGTCGCCAGCATGAATCCGGAGAAGGTGTCAATGGTCATATAAATCGTGGAGGTCCCCCAATGGGTGACGTCCATTTGCCACAGCTCATTCGGCGTGAGCCCCCGGGGGTTCACTCCCGTCGACCCTGCCGGCCGAGGGGTGAACGGAAGACATCGAGTACAGCGCCGGACAATAGACCGGGCTTCCTCTCTAGTGACCCCATACAGCTGGCGGAGCGAGGTAGCCGGGAGATGGAACTCCCTATGCACCGCAGCTGCGGCATCCAGCCCCATTAGTGACGGCCCTGTGGGGTGTAGGCTGGCATCCACAGTGCGGTTGCCTTCAAAGATCAGCCCTTGTCCGTCCGTGTGGGAACGGACGTGCATGAGGTATACCCTACATTCCCTAGCCACTACGGCAGCCTGAAGCCGAGAGATCATGTTCCCAATCTCCGAGTGCCGGTCGAAAAGTATGGAGGTTTTGATTCGCCGGGCAAGATTAACGGCATACAGGCTATCTGAGATAATGTTGATCGCCTGGGGGTAGTTAGTCATTGCCCATATGATAGCGAAAAGTCCATTTCGCTGAGTCGAGCCGTATGGTGTGTCGAGCACCGACAAGGCACCGGCGGTCTGATTGAAAACTGCTGCCCGGTGTTCCTTGGTGGCGTCTGTAAAGATATTGTCTCCTTCGACCGGAGTATCGGAGATCACCCGAGGGGTCAGAATGTCCGATCCCTCGTATAAGTGGCTGAGTCAACGGGGAGCGTTCTGTAAAGGCGGCCTGCTGTAGGAGCATGGCCCACAAGAAGCTGTCCCTGGCTATCGCCTCAAGGTCTCCCATGGCTATCCCGACATGGACTATAGGGTAAGTGGCTGAAAGCGCCAGTACCCTCTGTATGGCGTTCTGGCAAAAGCGACCGAGAAGCTCAGTCTCCTTTGGGAGAACACGGGAGGGGTTCCGAGGATAACACCATTCGAGAATCTCGGCCCCTTGGTGTACAGCCCCGGAAAGGCTGCCCTCCCGAAATATCGTGACCTCCACGGGGAGGGGGGGTTCAGCTCGGCAAGTATGGCTACCCGCCAACCGCTGTGTGATTTCTCGGAGGGCGCATTTCGCGGACTCCGTCCATTCGCGGTGTGATTTAAGATTGGGGTCTCCTTTTAGGAGATCGTACAGGGGTTGCATAAGGGCGGAGGGGATGGGCGTTCTCGCGCGCATCCATTGAATCCTCCCTACTAAACCCTGCATATCGTTTAACATGACGTATTTTCGGGGGACAATTTGGGGTGGTCTTTGAGACACCCGGGTCTCGGTGACGTCAAACCCGAGGTACGTGTACGGGGCTGATTCTTGTACCTTCTCAGGTGCTACGAATAAACCCTGGGCTGCGAGGGCTGACACCACTCACCGGGTGAGCGTCTATACCTGCCCTTGGTCTGGCATACCCAGAAGGATGTCGTCCATGTAAAGGACGATCGTCGCTCCCGGGTATTCCTTGCGGAAAGGGGCGAGTATCTGCCCACGAACCACTGGCATATGGTGGGACTACAAGACATGCCCTGTGGCAGCACCTTCCACTGGTACCGGAGTGCTGGCTCCGCGAAATTCGGGCTCGGGACAGTAAAAGCGAACTTCACCCTGTCGTCAGGGTGTAACGGGATGCTGTAAAAGCAGTCCTTAATGTCTATGACCCGGATCTAGTGATTTTTTGGAATCATGTTAGGGGAGGGCAATCCGGGTTGCAGGGGTCCCATTGGTACAATGAGCGCATTGATTTTTCTTAAATCCATGAGGAAGCGCCACTTCCCCGTGGCTTTCTTTTTTATAACGAATACGGGGGCGTTCCAGGGACTGAACGATTCCTCTAGGTGCCCCTGTGCATATTGGTGCGCAACAAGCTCCCTCAACGCCTGTAGCTTGTCCTTGGTCAGGGGCCACTGGTCCACCCATACCGGTGGGTGTGGAAGCCATACCAGTGGGGGTGTTGACAAGCCCCGGAACCCAGTGGCCCCACCTAAAAAGGATCAGCTTCATCTATAAGGTGGGCTCCCAGCCTCTGCAGCACATCTCTACCCCACAGATTCATACGGAGCCCTTGAACGCACAGCGGGACGAACGCACCTTGCCTTCCCCGGCAAGACCAAATCAACGAACGGCCCGCCTCTCTTGCGGCTTGCAGTCCCCCCAAGCCTTGCACCCCCATCGAGTGGTTTGCTAGTGGCCACTCCGCTGCCCAGCAGCAATCCTGAATAACGGAGCGGTCGGCCCCTGTGTCCAGGAGCCCTTTAAGGGGCTTTCCCTCAACTAAGAGGGTCCGCCAGGGTTTATCAAGGGTTATTTCTTGTATTATTCCAATGACTGGGGGCGGGGGATCAAGGGGCGGGGGGTCAAGGGGCGTAGCGCGAGCAATGACCGTTCCCGATCCCAGGTATATACCATACGGATGATGGTTGGTGAGGGGGATCTTCCCGGGCCCTTCCCCCCGTTCGGACGAATGAACGACCCCCGCCGCTCTTGTCTGAAGCCCCACCACTAGGGCCCTCCAGGGGAGGGGCTGTATTGGGACGTTTACAGTGTCCCCGGGTCGGATTTCCACTGGGGCCAGGCATCGGACTTCAGCCCAAGTGGCTCCCGGGACCGAAGCCTCAGGTACTCCTCTATGAGAGAACCCCTTTTCGGGCTCTCTCCCGCTGCTGACACGGGGAACGCGTGATTCGGGGCCCGCGCGGGGCCCCTCCACCCGTTTCCCGACGCCGTTCGGGGTCTCCGCCTCGAGCGGCATTGTTTCGCATAATGCCCGTGCTTCCCGCATTCAAAGCAGGTCACACCCTTTCTCGGCTGTGCTGGGGGGCCACTTTTGTCCTGAGCTCGGCATTGAGCCATCAGGTGTCCCATCCGCCCGCACCGAAAGCACTGTCGCCTCCTTTCCCCGACTCCCGATAATCCTTTCATTATTGCCCCTGCAAGCATCTGCGCCTTGTACTCTTCTCCTCCAACCCCTTCGCATCTTTGCAGGATGTCCCCCAATGTGGCCTCTCTAGGCAGCCCTGCCAATGCTTTCCTGCGGGCACTATTCGCGTTCTCTCGGATCATCTGCTTCAATACAATTTCGGCGCCGTCCCGATCCCCTATAATACGGGTGACCGCGGACTGCATGCGTGAAACGAAATCTAGAATCGTCTCGTCCGGGCGCTGTCTGATCTGCGTTAAGGGGGAGCGACGGTCCCCTTTCTCGGGAACCTTTTGCCAGGCAGTTAGGGCAACCCTGGCAATCACCATATACATCTCGGGATCGTAGTTGACCTGCGTCTCAGCAGTCTCGAATTGTCCCATCCCGGTCATAGCTGCAAAAGCCTCGGCGGGGTTCGGGAAACCCCGTCTGCATATTATTTCTTTCGCAGCGGTGGTAAACTCAGACATCCATATAAGGCCCTGTCCGGGATCCAAACACCCACGGGCAAGGGATTTCCAATCGTTCGGGATCAAAACGCTTTCCAGGGACATAGTGTCCAGGAGCTGGCTCACATAAGGGGAGCTGGGACCGTAGGCGGCACACGCCGCCTTCAACTCTTTGAGTTTCACCCAAGGTATCGGGGCGAAACCTCGTTCCCCGTCTGGTCTTTCTATTACGGGGAATACCTCCCATGCCGTGACGTCCTCTCCCCTCGCCGCCGCCTCTTCCAAAACCAGCTGTAGGGCTGAAACCGCTCTCATCCCCTCCCCACTTTTAACGATCGATTTCTTGCTTCCCACACCCATCTGCCTGAACTGTTCCCGCGTATCCCCTATCTCACTCTCAAACTCCGTCTGTGTAGCCTGACCTCCTCTTTCCCGCTCGGCGTTGGGTGTTTCACTCTGGGCGTAAGGCCCGAGATCAGGATAGATGTGGTGGTAACTCGGGGCCCGTGGGGTGGGGGGGTGTCTCTGCCTCGGCCTGACCAGTCTCCTCAGGTTGTCGGCTGTTCTCCCCTTCCTGCCCCGCTTCCTCCTTGTCAGTCTGGCAGGTCGCGTCAAACTTACAAACGAGTCTCTCTGGCCCTTGAAAGGCCGCACGGAGGATACCGTGTATAAGAAAGTCCACGTCCTTTAGCTCCCCCGGGTGGGAGTCTTCATAGGCCGTCATCTGTTCCCCAATAACGTCCCACCGCTCCTCCGTGATCCCGGAATCAAATATCCACGGGGAGGTCACAGTTACCTTCCCTATAAATTCCCTTATTGTTTTCAGCTCAATCTTTACCCCTTTACTTCTCAATATCTTGTAACAGTGCCGGGTGTACAATTCCTTACCTTCTGGCTTATATATGGGCAGCGATCGTACCGTCCCCATCTTCCCGCCTGACCTTTTCCTGGCCTACGGGGCACTCTCCCTGGTCTTCCCTAATGGGGTACCCGAGCCCCACGTTGGGCGCCAGTCGTTGCTCCCCGCGGTTTCGGGGGCAACTCTCGGGTTCTTACCTTCTCCGGGTCTTCGGACGTCTCCGGACGCGGGCCGCGCGTTCACACCAGGAAGAGTCAGCCAGAGGTCCAAAGCTTGGTTGCCGTTTATTTGCTATCAGCGATTACATGGTTAATAAAGAGAAAGAGAACGAGAGAGAGAGAGAGAGAGGGAGGGAGAGAAAGCGCCTGTGCCCTCCCTTGTCTTGTTCGTCTCTTATACCCCCCGTTGCCCGGGGGCAGGGTTTTCTCAGGCCATGTAGCACACACTGCCCTCCAGCCACTGGCCTAACAACAGCTCTGTCCACTCACAAAGCGTTTGCTCTGGCTCGCCCCCAGCCACCCGTTGCCAACCATCGCTGGCTGCGGATATGGTCTTGAGGTTGCCTTCGAGCCTTGCAGGTGCAAGCTTGTTTTTCTTGCCCTGGTCCCTTTATCTCCTGTTGTTGAGTCTGTTTGGCTTTGAGCCTTTGGGTACGGTTTGTGTGCACATACTCCCTGTCTCAGCGCCTTCCCACGCTCCCCACGATCGAGCATTTGCATTACCAGAACAAAACTAGGGATTAGGGAAACGGAGGAATTCAGGCCTTCTGGCCCATAGGAGCCTCACACTGAAAGGAGCTGGGAAGGACGATAGGAAAGATTGGATTCAAAATTCAAGTCCAAGTCACATACAGTGACCCATATTTCCACAGAGGAAAGTTTAGTCCTGAAGTAGCCCTAGACTCCATTTCATTACATTCTCCTGAGCTCAGTTATGGATCCAAGGCCTCCAAACCTCCTGTCCTTGAACTGAATCAGTCAATCAATCTTATTCATTGAGCACCTACTATGTGCAGAGCACTGCACTAAACACTCTGGAGACTATGAAACAACTATCTAATGGACAGATTCCCTACCCACAGTGAGGCAGAAGAGAGTAATGTCATCCAGGGAAGCCTGGGCACTGTGCCATTTGTCCAGGTACCTTTCTTTCCACCAGTCAGAACCCTCCCTCCGAGTCCGCATGATTCCCATTATGCCAATCACCCCGAAACCAACCTCTGTTCTGGGGTCCATGTCTGTAGAAAGCGATTGAGCAGGGGAGTGGAAGACAGCCTGAAAGATTCTGGGAAAAGTAGTCAGGGTTGCAGTTATGGAGTGAAGCTGGGGTCGTCCTACTGCACATGAGTGAGAGGGATGAAGGGTAGTGTCCCTGAAGTCTGATAGTGGCTGTAAATATTTTTATATTTTACTTTCCAATAAAGTGGGAGTTCCTTGTGATCCAGGAATGTGTCATTTCATTATTCTGTACTTCCCAAGAGTTGTGTATGGTGGTCCTCTCAATTACTTGACAGTAACAATAATTATGGTTTTCATTCATCGCATACTATATGCCAAGTACTGTAGCAAGCACTGGAATAGGTACAAGATAATCAGGTGGGAAACAGCCCAATCCCACATGGGGGCTAATAGCTTAAGTGACAGGGAGAATAGGTAATTAATTTTCAATTGATCAGTGCTATATATTGAGTGCTTTATTTGGGCATAGCACTGTATTAAGCACGTGGGATAGTATAGTGCATACGGTAGGCATGATCCATGACCCTCAACCGTCATTCTACAAGTGAGGAAACTGAGGGAAAAAGAAAGGTAGATGACTTATCTACGTGGACATCTCTATTTGGATTTCCTCCTGTCACCTCAAACTGAACACGTCTAAAACAGAACTCCTTATCTTTCCTTATTTTCCTTGTCTTCTCTCCCCAAAACTTGTCCTCCCCCTGACTTTCCCATCACTGGCTCACAGGCCCATAACTTGGGCATTATCTTTGACTCCTCTCTTTCATTTAACCTACATATTCAATCCATGACTAATCATATTAGTTTTTCCTTTCCACCCCATCTAAACTGCTACCATGTTCATCCAATCACATATCATATCCCACATTGATTACTGCATAATTCTCCTTCTGACCGCCCAGACTCCGACTCTCCCAACTCCAGTCCATACTTCATTTGGCTGGCCGGGTTGCTTTTCTACAGAAAAGTTCAGGGCATGTTTTCTCACTCCTCAAAAGTCTCCAGTGGTTGCCCATCCACCTCTACATCAAGCAGAAACTCAATTGGCTTTAACGTACTCAATCACCTTGCCCCTTTCTACTTCACCTTGCTACTCTTCCATTACAACCCAGAAAGTGCACTTTGCTCCCTTAATGCTAACCTTTTCAATCTTATGTATCTCGATGCTGACCACTCACCCATGTCTGGCCTCTGGCCTAGAATCCCCTCCCTCTTTATATCCAACACACAATGCTCTCCCTTCTTCCAAATCTTCTTGAAGGCATATCTCCTCCAAGAGACCTTCCCTGACTATGCTCTCTTTTCCTTTTCTTCAACTACCTTCTGCATCACCCTGACTTGCTGCCTTTGTTCACACCCCCACCCCAAACAGCCTCACAGTATTTTCATTCATTCAGTGGCATTTATTAAGCGCTTACTGTGTGCAGGGCACTGTACTGATCACTGGGGAAAGTCAAATACAACAATAAACAGTGACATTCCCTGCCCACAAGTCTGTAATTTATTTATTTGTAAAGCTCACCGGGGGCAAGGAATGTGTCTGCTATATTGTCATATTGTACTCTACCAAGTGCTTAGTCCATTGCCCTGCACACAGAAAGTGCTCAATGATTACGATTTACTGACAGACTTGTCCACATTCACATGGCAGGGCTTAGAATTCTGGTCCCCTAACTGCCAGGCACATGCCCTTTCCAAAGGCCACACTGCCTCTCAGTGAGAGATCTGGCCACTGTCATCAAGGAGCTTTACTCTCTGAGACATCCAGAAGGACAGGGAACCAGACTTTGGCTGGGTTCAGAAACAATGTGAGTAGCTTTGGATGGACACATCCTCAGATTTCTCCCCAGGCTCCAACTCGGGAAGACCCAAACAACTGATGAAGTCGAGAAGAGGAACCACAGATGATACAATCCATCCAGGTCTGCCTGTTTCCATCCAACTTGCCCATGGGTCTGTGGTCCATGACTCATGGCCCAGAGCTCATGTTTGCTCTGAGATCTTGTGCAGCCTCCCCCACAGCCCACAGTGAGAAAGTGCCCTGAGCCTCCCCCCGAGCCCCTCCCCTCAGCGAAGCAGGAATTTCTCCCTTCCTTAAGGAGGCAGGAAGAGGCTGTGTGTCAAAGAGAGGTAGAGGCTTGGTAGACCTGATTGAGAGGGTGCTTTGCTGGCCAGTATGAGTGGCAAGCCTCGCTGAAAGATGAATCTGATCCTGCAGGCCACAGTTAGGCACCAGGAACTGGCTTTGCATGAGGACCATTCTGACCTTGTACATGAGTGGTTTCTGAGCTGCACATCTGGCCCAGGCCCCATCTTTTCTGACAGTGGTGCAGCCTCTCCTGTCCCCAACAGTCACCAAGAAACCTCTTGATTCATGTTTGTATTGGGGGCAGCCCAGAGCTGAGGGGTGCAGTTTTGTTGGGGTGGAGGGAATAGTTTAGGGGAGGGAAGGTCAGGCTCCCATTTTTGATGGAATTTATTAAGGATTTACTATGTGCAAAGCACTGTTCTAACCGCTGGGGAGGCTACAAGGTGATCAGGTTGTCCCACGAGGGGTTCACAGTGTTCATCCCCATTTTACAGATGAGGGAACTGAAGCCCAGAGAAGTTAAGTAACTAGTCCAAAGTCACACAGCTGACAAAATGGTAGAGCCGGGATTTGAACCCATGACCTCTGACTCCAAAGCCCGTGCCCTTTCCACTGAGCCACGCTGGATTCTGGGCTCTGGTGTTAGAGAAAATTCATGAAAGATGGAGCCCCTTTCCCAGGCAGGGACTTTGGGGCAATGTCTGTGTTGGTACCAAGTACACTCAGTGCAGGAAGCAGGTTGGCCTCGGAGCTTAGGTCAGTATGAGGAAAGTTACCTCCAACCAGAGGGCTGTCCTTCCTAGACACAGCACTCTCAGCTGTGGGGACCAGGGTAGGGAGTCTGGGTGAGTCAATCTCTCTCCCTGTCCTGCTGTGTCCGTTTCACCTTTTTCAGCCTCCTGCCTGATGCCACCCCACTGACCTCACCTTGACAGCCAGGATAGACACCAGTGAAAAGGGAAACTCTTCTGAGAGTTTCCTCCTGCCTCTGCCTGGTCCCTTGAGCTTGGAGTAGAAGTAAACCAGGTTTTGGTGCTTGATGAGGAAGGACCCAGCCTCCTCCACCCCTCCCCAACTCTCTGGACCCCAGCCCCCAACACATGATCTCAGCCTGATCTGGGGACTCTGGGCCCCAGCCTCTGCCGCAAGGCATCAGCCTGGTCTGGGGAGCTCCAGGGATCATTCATGCCAAATAGCTCCACACCTGCGTCCCTGCAACCACAACGCAGGCTGAAAATTAGCTTGTCAACCTCCTCTCAGTCTTCTCGGCCTTAGGAGGCTAACGGGAAGGAGGGGAAAGGAGTTTTTTCCTTTGTCAACAGTTTCGGTCCCATATGTGAGTCCACTGTTGGGTAGGGACCGTCTATATATGTTGCCAACGTCTCCTTCCAAGCGCTTAATACAGTGCTCTGCACACAGTAAGCGCTCAATAAATACGATTGATTGATTGATTGATATTTGATGTTGAGGTTGGCAGTGGTTGCATCAGGTAAGAGAACTGGGGAGGTGACATGGTCAGAAAGTGCTGGTAAGAAATGCTGAGCTGAGAATCTCCTGAATTCCAGCTCCCAGCTCCCCAGCAGAGGATGCTGCAACCAGTCGGGGCTAAAACCCATTACACATGAGCGAGGTAGGGAAGGGCAGATTACTGGCCTGCCTTGATCTGTGGGGTCATCCTGATTCCGTCACCCCCTGACTTTTCCTTCCCTCAGCACTAACAGAGACATCACCCTGTAGTTCTCACATTCTAGCCCTTTAGATTGTATGGGCTTGTGGGCAGGGAATATGTCTATCAACTCAACATTATATAGATTGCTTAGTATAACAGTAACCATTTAACAAATACAATTGACTTATTCATTGATTGAGTCAATCATTTAACCCTGCTTATGTCTCTCTTATCCTAAACAACCCCTCCCTTGATCCCACGATTTCCTCCATTTACCACCCTAACGCCCTCTTACCATATCTTTCCAAATTCCTTGAGCGTTCATTCATTCATGTATTCATTCATTCATTCAGTCGTACTTATTGGGAGCTTACTGTGTGCAGAGCACTGTACTAAGCGCTTGGGAAGTACAAGTTGGCAACATATAGAGACAGGTCCTACCCAACAACGGGCTCACAGTCTAGAATGCATGTTTTCTGCATTTACTGTTGCTAATTCCTGTCCTCCAATTCTCTCCTTGATCCCCTCCAATCTGGTTTCTTCCCTGTGTGCTCCACAGAAACTGTCCTCTTATGGGTCACCAATGATCTCCTTCTTGCCTAATCAAATGACCTCTACTCCATCCTAATCCTCCTCGACCTTTCAGTCTTCCTTCAACATTATCAACTTCCCCTTTCACTTGGAAACATGATCCAACTTTGGCTTCACTGATACAGTCCTCTCCTGGTTTTCCACGTATCTCCCGGGTCTCTCCTACTCAGTCTCTTTGAAGGGCTCCTCTTCTGCCTCCCACCCCCTAATTGTGGGAGTCCCTCAAGGTTCAGCTTTGGGTCCCTTTCTATTCTCCATCTACACCCACTCTCTTGAAGAACTCATCCAATCCTATGGATTTAACTGCCATTATTATGTGAATGATTCCCTAATGGGCATTTTCAGCCCTGATCTCTGTCCTTCTCTGCAGTCTCACATTTCCTTCTGCCTTGAGGACAGCTCTACCGGGATGTCTAGCTAACAACTGAAATTTAACATGTCCAAAATAGAACCCATCATCTTCTCCCCTGTTCTCTCCTTGATTTTCCCATCTCTGTAGACCACACCATTATCTTCCTTATCTCACAAGCACATACCTTTGGCATTATTCTCAACTCATTTCTCTCATCCAACTCAAATATTCAATCTGTCAACAAATCCTTTATGTTCAAACTCCACAACATCGCTAAAATCTGCCCTTTCCTCTCTGATCCAAAGGGCTACCACGTTAATCCAAAAATTTTTACTGTCTCATCTCTATCACTGCATCAGCCACACTACTTACCTTACTACCTCCTGTTTCTTCCCAAGTCTTTCCATAATTCACTCTGCTGCCCGGGTCATTTTCCTTTGATGGTATTTGTTAAGTACTTACTTTTGTGTCAGACACATTGCACTAAGCGCTTGAGTAGATACACGCCAAACAGTTTGGACACAGTCCATGTCCCACATGAAGATTATAGTCTTCATCCCAATTTTACAGATGAAATAATTGAAGCACAGGGAAGTTAAGTGATTTGCCCCAGGTCACGCAGCAGAGAAATGGCAGAGAGGGGATTACAACTCAGGTCCTTCTTATTCCCAGGCCCGTGCTGTATCTACTAGGCAACTCGTCTTCTCAAAGGTTTTTCTACAGAACCATTCAGTCCATGTTTCCCCACTCCTCAACAACCTCCAGTGGTTATCTATCCACCTCTACATCAAACAGAACCTCCATGGCATAGTCTTTAAGCACTCAATCATCTTCCGCCTCCTATGTCACCTCACTAATTTCCAATCACAAACCAACCTGCTCATTTTGCTCCTTTAATGTCATCTTACTCACTGAATCTTGATCTCGCCTATCTCACCTCTAATCCCCTCACCCAAGTCCTGCCTCTGGCCATGAACAGTCTCCCAGTAGGACGTCATTTCCTCTTCTACCACTCCCTTCTGTGTCGCCTTTGCATTTTGATTTGTATCCTTAATTAGCCCTTCTGGAACACAACAGCATTTATGTATATATCCATAGTTTATTCATTTAGGTGTATTAATGGCTATCTCCCCCGGAGACTGTAGGCTCAATGAGCCGGGAATGTGTCTACCAACTCTGATCTATTGAATTCTCCCAAGTGCTCAGTACACTGCAGAGCAGAAAGCAATAAGCTTTCTATAAATTGTATTGACCATTCGACTGACTAAGTCTTTAAAATCTCCTATAGATCGGGGTTAGAATTCACAATTGGGTCTCAGACTTTGGGTAGGCTTCCTGAGATTGGTAATGTTAGCTCTGAGTAGGCAGAAAGGGGAGGTTAATAACAATACCACTCACCAACTTGGTCACACCCTCGACCTCTTCATCTCCTACCACTGCACTGTCTCCACCCTCACCAACTCCGATATCCCTCTCTATGATCATAATCTTCTCACCTGCCTCAACACTCACACTCATTTCCCCTGTAAATCCACATTACTCCCTCACAGAGATCACTGCTCTCTTGACCCCATCAATCTTTCTGAGCGCCTCATACCCCACCTCGCCTCCCTTTCCTCTATTGATGATCAGATTACTACTCTCAACTCTACCCGTTCTACTCAGCTAGACTCGCTCGCTCGCCTTTACCTTCGCCGCTCTCGTACCACTAACCCACAGCCCTGGATCAGTGCCACTGTCCGCCTCCTTCGCTCTTATGCTGGAGTTGCTGAACGCTGCTGGCGAAAGTCTAAACACCATGCCAACCTCGTTCACTTCAAGTTTATCCTTTCCTGCCTTCACCCAGCCCTCTCCTCTGCCAGACAGAACTAGTTCTCCTCCCTTATTGACACCCATGCCCATCATCCCCATCAGCTCTTCCGTAGATTCAACTCCCTTCTCAGGCCCCCGGTTCCTACTCCTCCTCCTTCCCTCACCCCCAACGATCTGGCCTCCTACTTCATTAATAAAATTAAATCCATGAGGTCTGAGCTCCCCAAAGTCAATCCCCCACATTCCCCAACCCTCCGCCTCTCAACACTCCCTGCTACTCTCCCATCCTTCCCAGCAGTATCCTCAGAGGAGATCTCCTCCCTCCTCTCAAGTGCTACTCCGGCCACCTGTGCTTCTGACCCCATTCACTCTCATTTTATGAAATCGCTCGCTCTGTCCCTTGTCCCGTCCTTAAATTCCATCTTCAACCGCTCACTCTCCACTGGTTCCTTCCCCTCTGCCTTCAAACATGCCCACGTCTCTCCCATCCTAAAAAAATCCCTCTCATGACCCCACCTCACCTTCTAGTTATTGCCCTATCTCCGCCCTACCGTTCCTTTCCAAACTCCTTGAACGAGTCATCTACATGCACTGCCTCGAATTCCTCAACGACAATCCTCTCTTCGACCCCCTCTAATCTGTCTTCGGTCTCCTATATTCCACGGAAACTGCCCTCTCAAAGGTCACCAATGACCTCCTGCTTGCCAAATCCAACGGCCCATACTCTATCCTAATCCTCCTCGACCTCTAAGCTGCCTTCGACACTGTAGACCACCCCCTACTCCTCCACACGCTATCCAACTTTGGCTTCACAGACTCTGTCCCCTCCTGGTTCTCCTCTTATCTCTCCGGCCGTTCATTCTCAGTCTCCTTTGCTGGCTACTCCTCCCCCTCCCATCCCCTTACTCTAGGGGTTGCTCAGGGTTCAGTTCTTGGTTCCCTTCTATTATCGATCTACACTCACTCCCTTCGTGACCTCATTCGCTCCCACAGCTTCAACTATCATCTCTATGCTGATGACACCCAAATCTACATCTCTGCCGCTGCTGTCTCTCCCTCCCTCCAGGCTCGCATCTCCTCCTGCCTTCAGAACATCTCCATTTGGATGTCTCCCCGCCACCTAAAACTCAACATGTCCAGGATTGAACTCCTTGTCTTCCCTCCCAAACCCTGCCCTCTCCCTGACTTTCCCATCACTGTTGACAGCACTACCATCCTTCTCGTCTCACAAGCCCGCAACCTTGGTGTCATCCTCGACTCCGCTATCTTGATCACCCCTCACATCGAAGCCGTCACCAAAACCTGCCGGTCTCAGCTCCGCAACATTGCCAAGATCCGCCCTTTCCTCTCCATCCAAACCGCTACCCTGCTCGTTCAAGCTCTCATCCTATCCCGTCTGGACTACTGCATCAGCCTCCTCTCTGATCTCCCATCCTCTTGTCTCTCCCCACTTCAATCCATACTTCACGCCTCTGCCCGGATTGTCTTTGTCCAGAAACGCTCTGGGCATGTTACTCCCCTCCTCAAAACTCTCCAGTGGCTACCAATCCACCTACGCATCAGGCAGAAATTCCTCCCCCTCGGATTCAGGGCTCTCCATCTCCTCGCTCCCTCCTACCTCACCTCCCTTCTCTCCTTCTACAGCCCAGTCCGCACCCTACAATCCCTTGCCGCTAATCTCCTCACCGTGCCTCGTTCTCACCTGTCCTGTCGTCGACCCCCGGCCCACGTCCTCTCCCTGGCCTGGAATGCCCTCCTTCCCCACATCCGGCACGCTAGCTCTCTTCCTCCCTTCAAGGCCCTACTGAGAGCTCACCTCCTCCAAGAGGCCTTCCCAGACTGAGCCCCCTCCTTCTTCTCTCCCTCCTCCCCCTCTCCACCCCCCGCCTTACCTCCTTCCCTTCCCCACAGCACCTGTATATGTGTTCGTACGTATTTAGTACTTTATTTATTTATTTATTTTACTTGTATATATCTATTCTATTTATTTTATTTTGTTAGTATGTTTGGTTTTGTTCTCTGTCTCCCCCTTTTAGACTGTGAGCCCACTGTTGGTTAGGGACCGTCTCTAAATGTTGCTAACTTGTAATTCCCAAGCGCTTAGTACAGTGCTCTGCACACAGTAAGTGCTCAATAAATATGATTGATTGATTGATTATATTTTACTATTCCAAGTGCTTAGTACAGTGCTTTGCACACAGTAAGTGCTCAATAAATATGATTGAATGAATGAATGAATTAATGAATCCTATGTATTTTGAGCTCCTGCTCCGCTCATAGAAGGTCCTGAAGCCTGTCATGTTGGCAGCTTTCCCAGGCGGTGATCACTGGGTGGTGTCTGTTGGTGAATGGAGTTCTGGGGCTCCCAAACCTCATTATTTGCCTTTCAGTGTGCATCTCCAATCAGTCACTAACTCTAATCCGTTCCCCCTTCACAACATCTCTATAACCTGCCCCTTCATCTCTGTCCAAATTGCATGCATGCCGGTCCAAGCATATGTATTATCCCCCAAGGAGGGTCAACTTCCTCACTGACCTCCCTGCCTCCAGGCTTTCTCCACTCCAGCCCATCTCAACTCGGTGGCCCAGATGATTGTTCTGAAAAATTGTTCATTCATTCATTCATTTATTCAATAATATTTATTGAGTGCATACTTTGTGCAGAGCACTGTAGTAATCGCTTGGGAAGTACTAGTTGGCAGCAAATAGAAACGGTCCCTACCCAACAACGGGCTCACAGTCTAGAGGGGGGAGACAGATAACAAAACAAAACATGTGGACAGGTGTCAAGTTATCAGAATAAATTGAAGTAATGCTAGATGCACATCATAAACAAAATAAGTAGAATAGTAAATATGTACAAATAAAATAAATAGAGTAATAAATGTATACAAACATATATACAAGTGCTGTGGTTAGGGGAAGGAGGTAGGGTGGGGGGATGAGGAGGGGAAGGAGGAGAGGAAGGTGATCTCTCAGTAAGGCTTTAAAGGGAGGAAGAGAGCTATCTTGGCGGATTTCCGGAGGGAGGGCATTCCAGGCCAGGGGGAGCACGTGGGGCGTGGGTCTTCAGAGGGACAGGCAAGAACGAGGCACAGTGAGGAGGTTAGCGGCAGAGGAGTGGAGGGTGGCGGGCTAGGCAGTAGAAGGAAAGACGGGAGGTGATGTAGGAGGGGGCGAGTTGATGGAGAGCCTTGAAGCCGAGAGTGAGGAGTTTTTGCGTGATGCGTAGGTTGACTGGTAGTCACTAAAGATTTTTGAGGAGGGGAGTAATATGCCCAGAGCGTTTCTGCACAAAGATGATCCGGGCAGCAGCGTGAAGAATAGACTGAAGTGGGGAGAGACAGGAGGATGGGAGATCAGAGAGAAGGCTGAATGGTACAGCAGCAGCAGCCTTCAGTCTATACTTCACGCTGCTGCCCGGATCATCTTTGTGCAGAAACGCTCTGGGCATATTACTCCCCTCCTCAAAAATCTTTAGTGGCTACCAGTCAACCTACGCATCACGCAAATACTCCTCACTCCCGGCTTCAAGACTCTCCATCATCTCGCCCCCTCCTACATCACCTCCCGTCTTTCCTTCTACTGCCTAGCCCGCCACCCTCCACTCCTCTGGATGAAGTAATCCAGTCGGGATAGGATGAGAGATTGAACCCGCAGGGTAGCAGTTTGGATGGAGAGGAAAGGGCAGATCTTGGCGATGTTGCGGAGGTGAGACCGGCAGGTTTTGATGACGGATTGGATGTGAGTGTTGAACGAAAGAGCAGAGTCGAGGATGACACCAAGGTTGCAGGCTTGTGAGACGGGAAGGATGGTAGTGCCGGCTACAGTGATGGGAAAGTCAGGGAGAGGGCAGGGTTTGGGAGGGAAGATAAGGAGTTCAGTCTTGGACATACTGAGTTTTAGATGGCGGGCAGACATCCAGATGGAGATGTCCTGAAAGCAGGCGGAGACACAAGCCTGAAGGGAGGGAGAGAGCAGGGGCAGAGATGTAGATTTGGGTGTCATCAGCGTAGAGATGATAGATGAAGCCATGGGAGCAAATGAGTTCACCAAGGGAGTGAGTGTAGATAGAGAACAGAAGGCGACAAAGAACTGACCCTTGAGGAACTCCTACAGTAAGGGGATGGAAGGGGGAGGAGGAACCCGCAAACGAGACTGAGAATGAACGGCCAGAGAGGGAAAGCAGAAAACTAGGTGAATCAGAGAGCATCCTTTCCTTTGCAATTTCTGCTCTTAAGAATTCCCTTCGGAGGGAGTTTTGGCATCTCTCCAAGGCAGAAACAGAACTGAACACATTTATCCTCTTCATCAGGATGACCCAGTCATCCGAGGCAGCTCCCTGGCCCTGAGACAGATGGCTTCGTAGAGCTACCTAGAACTACCCTAGACCTTCATAGGTTCCTCTTAGTTACTGCTAAGCATGCTTGTGCTTCAGAAGTAGACTTCCTGGGACGTTATGCTTGGACCACGATGTCACTGTGCAAGCGCAGCAGCTCCAGGGGACGTAGAGCTGTCTGCCTACAGCAGGTCCAGGGGCCGGAAAGTTTTCTGCATGCAGCAGTAGGTCCCGGGCCCGAAAGCTCTGTGCAGGCGGCAGCTGCAACCGCAGCGGCTCCAGAAGCCAGAGAGCTCTGTCCATGCAGCAGCTGCAACCACAGCAGTTCCCGGGGCCAGAAAGCTCTCATCATGCAGCAGCTGCAAACGCAGCAGCTTCGGGAGTCGGAGACCTCTCTGCCTGCAGCAGCCGAAACCTCTGAGAGGTCGTGTCAAGCACTGCGCAAAACGTTGGGGTATGTCCAAGATCATCAAAGTAGACTGTAAGCTCGTTATGGGCAGGGTACTCGCTTGCCAATTCTGTTACATTGTACTCTCTTTGGGACTGAATACAGCATAGTAAGTTTTCAGTAAATACCTCTGGTTGACTGATCGATTGGGTATTGAATCCCCCACTTTGCACCCGAGGGAACTGAGGCACGGAGTCTTTAAGGAACCGTTTCGGTTATTCAGGTGACCCCCAAATCTGCCTCTCCAATTCCAACCTCTGTCCATCTCTGTATTCTGACGACCCTTTCACGAGTCTCATCGTATTTCCCACTGACTCTCCCCCTCACCCCCCTTCTCTTTTATTTAAGGATCGTCTAGGATTTCCAACCCCTGGAAGCTCAGAGGCTCTTGAGGCCCTTGGGTCGTGGGAAGTGGCTAGAGTGGAGGGCCTAGATCTGGGGAAACAGATACCCTCCAAGAGAGGACCTGTGGGTTATTTCAGATGTGATTAATGGGGTGTGGGGCTCCCCACAGGTCCCAAAGTACCCTGACACAGCAGGGTCCCTAAACCCTCTTGGACATCCCAAGGGGCAGTAGTAGTAGCAGTGGCAGGAGTGGTATTTATTGAGCACTCTCTGGGTGTTGTGCATTGAACTAGATGCTTGAGAAGTACGATGTACAAATGGAAACAGCGTGGCCTAGTGGGTAGAGCCAGGGCCTGGGAGTCAGAAGGACCTGGGTTCTAATGTCGGCTGTGCCACTTGTCTGCAGGGTGACCTTGGGCAGTCACTTTGCTTGTCTAGGCCTCAGTTACCTCGGCTGAAAAACGGGGCTTAAGATTGTGAGCCCTATGCGGGCCAGGGACTGAGTCCAGTTTGATTAGCGTGTATCTACCCCAGCGCTTAGTATAGTGCCTGGTGCATAGTAAGCACTTAACAAATGCCATTAAGAAAAACAAAGCAGGCTAAAGCAATATATAACTTGCCCACGTGAGAAGAAGCCTGGCCCTAGTGGAAAGAGCCCGGGCCTGGGAGTCAGAGGACCTGGGTTCTAATCCCTGCTCTGCTAATTGTTTTGCTCTGTGACCTCGGGCAAGTCACTTAACTGCTCTGTGCCTCAGTTTTTTCTACTGTAAAATGGGATTAAATACCTGTTCTCCTGCTTATTTAGCCTGTGAGCCCCATGTCGGGCAGGGACGGAGTCCGACCCAAGGAACTTGTACCTATCCCAGCGCTTAGCAGAAAACTTGACAGATTTTTTTCCAAACGAGCCGATAGTCTGCTGGGGCAGAAGGGATGAAAAATATTCGGGAGCAATTGGAATAAATTATAAGAACATCCAATTGGGCTCGCCTTGGGCAGGGAATGTGTCTGTTTACTGTACTGTTGTCCTCTCTCAAGCGCTTAGGACAGTGTTCTGCACACGGGAAGTGCTCAAATAAGATTGACCCCGTTCTTGCGTGTTCCACCATCGACCGCCGGCCCAAGTCCTCCCCCTGGACTGGAATGTCCTCCCTCCACACATCTGCCAAGCTAGCTCTCTACCTCCCTTCAAATCCCTACTGAGAGCTCACCTCCTCCGAGAGGCCTTCCCAGACTGAGCCCCCTTTTTCCTCTCCTCCCCATACCCCCCACCCTCCATCCTTCCCCTCCCCACAGCACCTTAATATATGTTTCTACTGATCTATTTCTCTATTTAACTTGTACATATTTACTATTCTATTTATTATGTTAATGATGTGGATCTAGCTTTAAATCGTTTTGTTATGACGACTTGACACCTGTCCACATGTTTTATTTTGTTTTTTTGTCTGTCTCCCCCTTCTAGACTGTGAGCTCGTTGTTGGGTAGGGGCTGTCTCTATATGTTGCCGTCTTGTACTTCCCAAGCGCTTAGTACAGTGCTCTGCACACAGTAAGCGCTCAATAAATATGACCTAATGAATGACTGAATGACTACTGTGTCCAACCTGATTAACTAGTACCTACGCTGGTGTGTAGTACAGTTTCTGGCACTTAACAAATATCTTTAAAAAAAAAAAGACCTGGGCAGCAGAGCGAAGTATGTGCTGGCATGGGAAGAGACAGGAGGCAAGGAGGTCAGTAAAGTGCCCGTTGCAGTAGTCAAGGTGGGACAGGAAGAGTTTTTGGATTAACATGGTAGGACTTTGGGTAGAAGAGGAAAGGTAGGATTTTAGCGATGTAATGAAGGTTAAACATAAAAGATTTGTGGACAGATTTTATATGTGAATTGAATGAGGGAGATGAGTTGAGAATAATGCCAAGGCTTGTGAGAGAGGAAGAATGGCGGTGTTGTCTATAGTGATGGGAAAGTCATAGGGAGGACAGTGTTTGGGTAGGAAGATGAGGACTTATGCTTCGGGCATGTTAATTTCAGATGCTGGCTAGACATCCTAGCAGATCTGTCCTGAAGGCAGAAGGAAATGGGAGATTGCAGAGCAGGACAGAGATCAGGGCTGAAGATGCAGAGAAAGGAATCATTTGCTTAGTGATGGCAGTTGAAGTGAGAGGATTGAATGAGTTCTGCAAGTGAGTGGGTGTAGATGGAGAATAGAAGGGGACCCAGAACTGAACTTTGAGGTACTTCCACAGTTAGTTGGGAGGCAGAGGAGGAGCCCATGAAAGAGACTGGGAAGAAACGACCAAGGAGATAGGAGGAGAACCAGGAGAGGACAGTGTCAGTGAAACTGAGGTTGGATAATGTTTTCAAGCGAAGGAGGTGGTTGACAGTGTTGAAGGCAGCTTAAAGTTCAAGGAGGATCAGCACGGAGTAGAAGTCTTTTGATATGGCAAAAAGGAGATCATAGGAGATCATAAGAGGGCAGTTTCCATGGAGCACATGGGACAGAAGCCAGATTGGAGGGGTCAAGAAGAGAATTGGAGGACAGGAAGTGGAGACAGCCGGTGCAGAAAACTTGCTCAAACAATTCGGAGAGGACTGGTAAGAGGAAGAAAGGGTGGCAACTGGAGAGAATCATGGGGTCAAGGGAGAGTGTGTTTAGCATAGGGAAGACATGAGCGGGTTTAAAGGAATCAGTCGATCAATGAATCAATCAATCATATTTATTAAATGCTTAATGTGGACAGTAGAGAAGAAGTGTGGTTCAATGGAAAGAGCACTGTTTGTGGAGTCACAGTTCATGGGTTCAAATCCCGCCTCTGCCATTTGTCAGCTGTGTGACTTTGGGCAAGTCACTTAACTTTTCTGTGCTTCAGTTACCTCAACTGTAAAATGTGGATTAAGACTGTGATCCCCCGATCACCCTGTATCCTCCCTAGCGCTTAGAACAGTGCTTTGCACAAAGTAAGCACTTAATAAATGTCATTATTATTATTATAATTATTACACTGTAATAAGCAATCAGTACAATGTACAGCATTGGTTGACATGTTCCCTGCCCACAAGGTGCATACTGTCTAGAAGTCTAGACTGTAAGAACCACAGTGTTATATCTGGTTGTTGATGGGGCTGTGGGGGGTGATGTAATCAGGGTGACCTCATAGCTCGGGCCAGATGAGGAATTCCCCCCCTTCCCACTTCTCCCCTGTGAGTTAGGGGGTTGCCAGGACTAGCCACAGAGGCCCCTGATAAGGGGACAGGGGATGGGAGTCGAGAACTTCTCAGCACAGCATTTCTCAATGAAACTTTCTGACCTTGTCACCTCTCCTGGCCTCCTGCCTGATGCAACCCCTGCCAACCCCATTGCCACATTTGGGACCGACACTGTTGATGGGGAAAACAACTCCCTCCCCCTCCTGCCCCTCCTGGGGATCGAGAGTTACTGGAGAATGCTGCGGGGAAGATGTCAAGTTATTTCCAGCCTTTGTTTTGGTTGAAGATCTAAGGGATGCAGGTGTGGAGCTCCCAGGCAGGAGTGATCTCCAGAGCTCCCGAGTCTGGGCTGAGGCCATGTGGCTCAGGCTTAGGCCCAGAGAGACAGGAAGGGGAAGGAGGGACTGAATCATCCCTCAGCTAGCAACAAAACGTTATTTAGTTCTGCTTCAAGCTTAAGGGACCAGTCACAGGTGGGGGAGGAACTCCTCAGAAGTGTTTCCCTTGTCACCAGTGTGTATCTCGGTTGTCACCACAAGGTCAGCAGGTTGACATCAGGCAGGAGGCTGGAAGAGGTGATAAGGTCATAAAGTGTAAGGGAGTAAACCTGAGCATTGAATATTCCATTTCTCTGCTTCCCACAGCAAAGGTCATTGTGACTAGGCTGGATAACCATCTGAAAGGTCACTCCCCACATCCTGACCTAAACTGTGTGGTCACTCTGCTTCCCACACTAAGTATACCTGTTACCAATACAGACATTACCCCAGTGTCAATGCTTGGGAAAGGGGCTCAAGCTTTCTTGAATTTTCTCTAACAACAGGGCCCAGAGTCCAGCGGGAGAGGGGGCCTGATCTTTTCTCCCGTAAACTGACCTCCCAAACAGCATTCGTCATCTCTGGGCTGCCCCGGCAACAACCATTAACCTAACAATTACTTTGTGATTGCTGGGAACAGGCAAGGTTGGACTAGTGTCCAAAAAGCTGTGGCCTGGGACAGATTTGCTGCTCAGACACAACCCAGGTTCAAGGACATAATAGTTTTCAAGCAGACCTGGTTCCTTGTGCCCATCTGTGGCCTGCAGGACCAGATTCATCCCTGAGACAGGCCTGCCCTTCATCCTGGTCAGCCAAGTCCCCTCTCCCCCCTAGCCAACTGGGCTCCCACCTCTCTCTGACCCATAGCTTCGTCCTACATCCCCAGGCAGGTAGAACCTTCCTGCCACGAAGATAGGAGGGGCCTGAACAGAGGCTCAGAGCACAGTCCCACTGTGAGCCAAAGTGATCTGAACTTGACATGAGCTCTGGGCCACAAGTCCCTGACCGTAGACCCATGAGTAAAATGAATGGAAACAGGCAGGACAGTATGGAGTGTATCATCTGTGGTTTCTTTTCCCGATTCCACCTGGGGTTTGGATCTTTCCAGAGTTGATGTTAAGGAGAGCCCCTGTGGGTGTGACTATACAGAGCTGCTGGCATTCCTTCTCAGCCCATCCAGGCTCTGGTTCCACATCCCTCCTGATTTCTCAGACAGTAAAATTCCTTGTTAACAGGTGCCAGATCTCTCATCGAGAAGCAATATGGCCTTTGGAAAGAACACAGGCCAGGCAGTCAGGGGACCTGGATTCTGATCCTGGCTCTGTCCCTTGGTGTGGCGTGACCTTGGACAAATCACTTAACTTCTCTATTCTTCAGGTTCCTCAGCTATAAAGCAGCATTGTGAACTATGCATCATGCCTATCATTTTGACTTTACGTTCCCAAATGCTTAGGACAGTGATTTGCCAAAATTAAGTGCTCAATACTTAGTGCTAAAAGATCGAATATTAATTACCTATTCTCCCTCCCACTTAGACTGTGAGCCCCCTTGTGGGATCGGGACTGATTATCTTGTATCTACCCCAGGGCCTGCTACAGTTCTTGGTCTATAGTAAACGATGAATGAATACCACAATTATTATTACTTGTAAGTGATTGAAAAGCACACTCTACAAGGCTCTTGGGAAGTACATAATAATGAAATGACATGTTTCTGGCCCACAAGGAACTTTTACTTTATTGGAAAGTAAACCTTAAAAATATTTACAACCACTACCAGATTCTGGGGACACTGCCCCTTAACCCTCCTATGGAGGTGCACCTTCACCCCAAACCCCTAACCCCGACCACTTTACCCAGAATTCTTCAGGCCGAGCCACTTTATTCAATTGTATTTATTGAATACTTATTGTGTGCAGAGCACTCTACAAAGAGCTAGGGAAAGTCCAATGCAACATTAAAAATAATCATTTGGCTGCTATAGAGATGGGCCCCAGAACCGTGGTTGGACTCACAGTGATGGGCAGGATGAAAAGCTCTCAGACTTGAAGGGAGGATTCTGATGGGTGGAAAGACGGGCGCTTGGACACAAAGCACAGTGCCCAGGTCTTCCTTGATGATGTTACTCCCATTACTCCCATCTGCCTCCAGCTTGACTTCAGGAGATGAGTTTTCACTGTGGGCAGGGAAAATATCTGTTGTGTTGTACTTTCCCAATTGCTTAATATAGTGCCCTGCACACAGTAGTTGCTCAATAAATGCAACTGTTTGATTGTTTGAGTTTGAAGGTAGAAGGTTTGGAGACCTTGTATCCCAAATTGAGCTCAGGAGAACATTGGGAAATTGAGCCTAGGGCTTCTACAGCATTAACCTCTCCTCTGTGGAAACGAGCATGGGACCTAGAATTAAGTTTTGAATTGGATCTTTCCAGTCGACCCTCCCACCCCCTTTCAGTGTGGGCCTCCTGTGGGCGGGGAGGCATTAATTACTCTGGTTCCTTAACTCCTCTTTCAGTGTTGGTAATGCAAATGCTCAATAAATATTTCTGGTGCTAGGATCAAAGAAGCAATGAGGCTTGGGGGATAGAAATTCGATCTCGAGTCAGAAGGAGCTGGGTTCTAATCTTCACTCCACCATCTGTCTGCTAAGTGACCCTGCTCAATTAGTGAATCAATCGATTGACCATGCACAAATCACTTGTCCCCTCTGTGCCTGTTTGCTCATCTGTAAAATAGCGATTAAATATCTTTCCTCTCTCGCCCACTAGACTGTGAGGCCTATGTGGGACATGGACTGTTTCCAGCATAATTATCTTTCATCTTCCCCACTGGTTCTGTGCATATAGTGAGAACTTAAAAATATCATAGCGATCAATTTTCACTAGGGCACAGGTCTGCAAATCTTTCTATGGGAACAGGGTAAGGGAAGGGAGCCCGGTTCCTATGTATTATGAGCTCCTGCTCAGTTAACAGAAGATACTGAAGCCTGTTATGGCGGCAGCTTTCTCAGGTGATGACCACTGGGCAATGTCTGTTGCTTCAGGGCGCTCTGGGGAAGTAGGAGATCCCAAACCTTAGAACCTTCTTTGACTTACAATGCCGATCTCCAATCAGTCACCAGTTACTGTGGGCTCTACCTTTACAAAATCTCTAGAGCCTACCCCTTTGTCTTCATCCAAAATGCCACCATGCAGATCCGAGCACAATGTATCCTGCCTTGGCCTCTGGATCAGCCTCCTCGCTGTCATCCCTGTCTCCAGCCTTTCCCCACTCCAGTCCATGCTCCACTCTTCTGCCCAGAGCATTTTTCTGAAAAGTCATTCTGCACCGATCCCCCAACTCCAGGGGTCTCCCATTCTTCTCCACACCAAACAGGAACTCCTGGCCATCAGCTCCAAAGCATTTAATCAGCTATCTCCCTCGCTCATCCTGCTTATCCCTTTTCATCTCCCACTGCAACCCAGTCCGTACAACTTTGCTCCTCTCACAGGAACCTATTCACTGTACTCCATCTTATTTGTGGTTGACCCTTTGCTCACATCCTTTCTCTGGCAAGGAAATTCTCTCTCCCTTCATGTCAGAGTCAAAAATTCAACCCATCTACAAGGCTCTACCAAAATCATATCACCTCCAGGAAACCTTCATTGACTATCCACTCACCTCCCCACTCTAGTTCTCCCTTCTGCATCTCTTATGTACTAGCGTGCATTCTCTCCAGCACTTTGATAGTTACTCCACACTAGAGCCCTAATGTATATATCCTTGTACTCTGTTGCCTCTCCCGTCTGTAACCTATTTTCTTGTCTGATTCCCCCACTAGATTTAGAGCTTCCTGTGGGCAGGAAGGATGTCTACCAACTGTATTGTTCACTCCCAAGGGCCTAGAGCACTGTACTGCAAAAAGGATGCATTCAGAAGATAGCATTGATTGGAGGGGCAAGGGGACAGGGAGTTGGCCTGGCTTTGGGGACAAAGATGATGAGAGTCTGTCTTGCTGTAGTGTCCTCCAGAGCTCCTCCAGGCCTGAAACCACTTTTTTCAGACTGGGATTCACAGTGAGGACTACTACTAGGGAAACTGGGGTGGCCAGAAAGGTGCAATTCTGGAAGAATTTTTTAGCCCCATTTAAAGATCTGGTCTGGTCCCTGGTCTAGACGATAATTTACTCAATCCTTGTGGGTACTGTTCCCTGCTTTCCGGATGTGGACATTCACTCTGAGCTAGGACTCATCATCGTTGAGTGTAACAAGGGCTCTGTGACTGCCTTCTACTGGGTCCTAGGCTGCCTGGGCATTCTGGCCTTGGTGAGTTTCACCTTGGGTATCCTGGGCAGGAGGCTCCCGGATAGCTTCAACAAAGCTAATTTCATCATGTTTGTCCTGCTGGTGTTCTGCAGCATCTGGGCCTCCTTCCTCTCCTTGTACCAGAGCACCAAACAGAAAGCAATGGTGGCCACAGAAATCTTCTTCAACCCAGCTACTGTGACGGGGCTCCTCAGCTGCAACTCCATCCCCAGATGCTATGTGATTCTGCCGCAGCCCATCAGGAGCACCCGGGAATAGTTGAAGAGGAAATGATCCCCAGGACACTAGTTCAAGGCTGTTGTTTGTATTGCCTAACATTTTTCCTCAACCCCAATATTACTACAGTAGCAGGGCTAAAGAAAACAGAAAAGAGAAGCAGCATGGCTCAGTGGAAAGAGCACGGGCATTGGAGTCAGAGGTCATGGGTTCAAATCCGGCTCCGCCAATTGTCAGCTTTGTGACTTTGGGTAAGGCACTTAACTTCTCTGTGCCTCAGTTACCTCATCTGTAAAATGGGGATTAAGATTGTGATCCCCCCATGGGACAACCTGATCATCTTGTAACCTTCCCAGCGCTTAGAACAGTGCTTTGCACATAGTAAACACTTAATAAATGCCATTAAAAAAATCCTGTCAGGGACACCCAGCAGGGATTCAGTGGCGAACCTCAATCAGAGTCAGGACTGGCTGGTCTCATGGATCACTGAGGTGTTTTTCCCATGGCCTCCTGGGCTCTTGTCTCGTCCAAGCTGGACTTCTACAGAGATTATTACTGTCACCTCCCTGGTTGCCATGGAGAAAATTCCAGGCTAGGACAGGATGATCCCCAGGGCAGTGGAGCAGCTGCTCTGGGCATATTACTCCAAGGGTCTTGGGCAATTTTCCATTCAGGGCAGGATCTAGTGGGGACAGTGGAAAGTTCCTGAGCTGAGCAGATGCACAGAGCTGAAATACGATTGATTGATTGGAGGGAGAGGGGCTCCCTAGCTCCAAGTCTAATGGGGAGGTGGGACAAAAACAGGGGACAAAACCTGCTCCTCACATCCTCCTCCCTGTAGGTGGGCTCCAAGAGAGTTCCCGTCTAGCTCAGCTCAGCCTCTGGGCTCATGGCCCTGGAGGAGGAGGGGTTGATCCTCCATCTCCTCTCTTGCCTCTGGCTCAAGGCTGGTAAGCCGGGCTGGGGCTCTGCTCTTCCCCAGCTGGAGTCCTAGGAGACAGAATAAGAGTCCCAGGCAGCATGGATTCAGCATGGAACAGGGTCTACATAGCCGGGGGAGCGGCTGGAGTTGGGGGCCGGGGGGGGGGCGGCAGAGGAGAGAGGTGGGCTGGGGCTGGAGACTGGGGGAGAGGAAGAGGATGGGGGCTCGGGAGTCGGCAGAGTCTGGGGTAGCAGCAGAGGAAGTGTGTCGGCAGCATCTGGGGTCCAGGCAGGTGGCAGGATCTTGGGAAGATGGAGAGGAAGGGGGTTTGTAGGGTCTGAGTGTGGGTGATCAGGGGTGGCAGAGGGGGCGGGCATGGGTGGGCAGGTGATGGAGGGTCGGGGGAACGGCAGGGATCAGAAGAGGGGGAGAGGACGGAGGGCGACCGTGTCCGGCAGTGTCTGGGGCCTGAGGGGTTGCCAGGGTTTGAGAGAGAGGGGGGTGTGGGCAGATACTGGGGGGAGAGCGAAGAGGGGAGAGTTGGTGGTCTGGGGGCAGAAAGGAGGGGGCGAGGGGAGAGTGTTGGGAGGCTATGGAGGGTGGGGGGCAGCCGAGGGCAGAGGACTGAGGGGAGGAGAAGCAGGCCCCGCCTCCAATGCTGCCCGCTGCCCACTGCCCACTTGGTCAGGTGAGGACGCTTTGGGGAAGCAACGTGACAACCTTCCCGGGGGCAACTGGGGGAGACAAAGGAGGAATCCTGGTGAGGTAACGGTTGTCGAGGTCTGGGCTTTGGAGTTCAGTTCTCAGTTGGTAGGATCAGGTGTGGGATGAAGGGGCTTTTAGTTGGGTAGGGGGCATATTTGAATTTTAACATAATTCAGGTTTTTAGTTTTTTTGTTTTTTAAATTAAAAAAACAATCAGTTTTGGAACGCGGTGTTGCACAGTGATAAGAATGCAGGACTGTGAGTTGGAGGACCTGAGTTCTAATCCTGACTCCTCTACCACTTGTCTTCTGTGTGACTCTGGGCAAGTCTCTTAAACTTCTCTGTGACTCAGTCACCTCATTTGTAGAAGGGAGATTGAGACCGTGGGCCCTATGGTGGACAGGGACGGTGTCCAACTTGATTATCTGTGTCTACCACTGCTCGTATAGCACAGTGCCGGGCACACTGTAAACCCTTAATAAATACCACAAAAAAATTGGTTTAACAGTTGCTTTCTGTTGTCAACCTCTAAAGGCGCTCGCTAACCCATTTAACTCCACCCTTACAATCTAGAGAAAGTAGACCTGGCACAACTCCTTCCCCTAAGGCATCTCATTAGCTTAAGGGGAAGTCTTATTTTACTTAGACAATGGGCGTGCAGTGTGGTGAAGTAATACCTTCTGCTTGCTTGAATTTTCAGTGACCTTTTAAGTGTTTCCCTTTTTTCTTGGTCTTGGTTGTAAATGAATAGGGGTAAAACCAGCTGCAACTTAACATATGTATATTTTCACAATTTTGGTAAAACAGTATTGATCCTACCTTTCATGTTCATTTTGGTGGTCATGCATTTTCAAGCTGTGTTTATTCCTTAGTACTGCCTGTGAGCTAAAACGATGATAAAAGGGACTTTTAGGAGGTTTAACAGGATCTGAAACTCTTTTTGATAGTCTAATACCATCAATACTTTGATGGTTTTGACGCCTGTCTACTTGTTTTGTTTTGTTGTCCGTCCCCCCTTCTAGACTGTGAGCCGTTTGTTGGGTAGGGATTGTCTCTATCTGTTGCCAAATTGTACTTTCCCAGAGCTTAGTACAGGGAAAGCACAGTAAGTGCTAAATAAATATGATTGAATGAATGAATGGATCTGCATGAATGTCAGTGCTGCTTCCTGAGGCTAGTGGATTGAAAGTCCAGATTGCTCACTCATGAGGAAGAGCCCGACCACCCAGAGTGGCTCCACTACTGATCCTGCAGGACAGGAAGCTGGCACCACTACCGGAACGGGGTAGATGTAGGCAACCCCTTTTTGGTCAAACACCAAACTCCTCCCTTGACATCTTAATTTTGAGGTGTTGGAGGGGACATTCAAATAGAGACGTTCTGAAGGCAAAAGGAAATGCGAGGAAACAGAGAGGGAGAGAGATCAGGGCTGGAGTTTTAGATTAGGGAATCATTCACATGGAGGTGGGAGTTGAAGCCACGGGAGAAAATGAGTTCTCCAAGGGAGAGTCCTGGTGGATAAGGCATAGGGGAAAATCAGGAGGAAAACGAGTGAGGCCTGAAGAACAGAGAGCAGAAGGGACAGGATGGGAAATGGGAAGGAAGGACTGAGATTTTCAATAAATCAAGCAATCAATCAATGGCATTTATTGAGCACCTTACTGTTTGCAGAGTACCATATGAAGCATTTGAGAGTATACAATAAAACAGATTTGGTAGACACATTCCCAGGCCACATGAGCTCACAGTCTAGATGAGAAGATAGCCGTTAATGCAAATAAATATATAATGGAAATGTACATACGTGCAGAGCGGGGGAGGTTGGAGTAAATATAAACTCCTTAAACGGTACCAACTGAAATGCGTAGGTGATTTGGAGTGAGAGGGAGTAGGGGAAAAGAGGATGTAATTGGTGTAGGCCCCTTGGAGAAGATTTGGGGAGTGTGGTGGTCTGTTGTTTATGGAGCTCCAAGTCAATGGGAGGGCTTGAGCCATGGGTAGGTAGTAAGAGAGATGGCACTGAGCTACAGCAAGCAAGATGACACTACAGTTGTAAAGTGTGAGGGTTGGGCTATTGTAGGAAATCAGTTAAGTATGGTAAGAGGGGATAATCTGATTGAGGGCTTCAAAGACAATAGAAAGATGTTTCTGTTTGATGCAAAGGTGGATTAGCAACCACTGGGGGTTCTCGTTTGTGTAGAAAAATGATCCAGGCAGTATAGTCTGGAGTTGGGGAAGCCACAAGGCAGGGAGGTCAGCAAGAAAGCTGATAGAGTAATTAAGGAAGGATAGGATTATCTTGCTAGCAGATATGATAGAAAGGAAAAGCCAGATTTTAACAGTATCGTGAAGGTTGACAATGTGGGTTGAATGAGAAAGAGGAGTCAAGTATAACACTAAGCTTAACAGCATGTGAGACAGTAATAGTGCTGGTGTTGTCTATCGTAATGGGAAAGTCAAGGAAGGACAGGGTTTGGGTGGAAAGATAAGGAGTTCTATTTTGGATCTGTTAAGTTTGAATGGAGATATCCTGAAGGCAGAAGGAAATGTCAGCACTTATTACAGCACTTATGTTTATATTCACAATTTATTCATTTATGTATATTAATGTGTATCTCCCCCGAAGACTGTAAGCTCATTGAGCAGGGAATGTGTCTACCAATTCTGAAGTATTGCATTTCTCCCAAGTGCTCAGATCACTGCTCGGCACACAGTAGGTGTTCAATAAATTTGATTGTCTGGTTGATTTATTAATTGCTAAGCCTTGAATGGAGCCGTGGGATCAAGAGAAGAAGGATAAGGAAAGCATGAGTGTACTTGAAATCAGTAGGGGAGAAGCCATTGGAGGGCACAGTTGAAGATGACAGGGAGGGAAGAAAGTGGCAGCGAATGTTTTGATATGGTGCAAAGGGATGGGGTCAGATGCACAGGTGGAGGGGGTGGATTTTGAGAGAACACAAGAGATCTCCTCTTTACATTCTGCTTGGAAGGGTGAGAAAGTTCAAGAAGCACCAGGACCAGGCGAGAAGCAGGGGAGTTGTTAGGGAGATCATATCTGATAAACTCAATTTTCTCAATAAAATAGGTGACCAGGACCTGAGGGGCAAGGGATCAGGAAGGCAAAGAGAAAAGGGAGGATTTTAGCAATGCTGTGAAGGTTGAACCTCAATCTTGGTGTTATCTTTGACTTTCTGCTCTCAGTCAGGCTATATATTCAATTCATCACTAAATCTTCTTGGTTGCACATTCCCATTACTAAATCTTGTTGTTTGCACAATCATGACATTGCTAAAATCCACCCTTTCCTCTCCATCCAAATTGCTACCAAATTAATTCAAACACTTGTATATCCTGCCTAGATAACGCTATCAGCCTCCTTGCTGACCTCCCAGCTTCCTGTTTCTCCCCACTCCAATCCTCATTTCACTCTGCTGCCTTGTTCATTTTTCTACAAAAATGCTCAGGACATGTTTCCCCACTCCTCAAGAATTTCCAGTGGTTGCCTATCCACCTCCGCATAAAAAAGAAACCCCTTACCATCGACTTTAATCCACTCAATCACCTTTTTCCCTCCTACTTCACCTCACTCCTCTTTTCCTATAACCCACCCTGCACCCTTTACTCCTCTAATGCCAACCTTCTCCTTGTATCTAGGTCTCAACTATCTTGCCAGCGACTTCTTGCCCATATCCTACTACTGGCCTGGGATGCCCTCCCTCTTCACATCCAACAATTACTCTCCCTTCCTCCAAATCCTTACTGAATCAATCAATCAATCAATCGTATTTATTGAGCGCTTACTGTGTGCAGAGCACTGTAATAA
Organism: Tachyglossus aculeatus; assembly: GCF_015852505.1. Classification (NCBI taxonomy): domain Eukaryota; kingdom Metazoa; phylum Chordata; class Mammalia; order Monotremata; family Tachyglossidae; genus Tachyglossus; species Tachyglossus aculeatus. The sequence continues at coordinate 378,296 of NW_024045093.1, forward strand.
GTGCTTGGGAAGTACAAGTTGGCAACATATAGAGACAGTCCCTACCCAACAGTGGGCTCACAGTCTAAAAGAAGGCACTGAAGGCACATCTCCTCCCAGAGGCCTTCCCTGACCAAGCCCTCATTTTCAGTTCTCACAGGTCCTTCCACATCTCCCTGACTAGCTCCCTTGAGTCATCCCCCCATCCCAGCCCCACTGCAGTTATGTACATAATCAGCAATTTCACTTATTTATGTTAATCGCTGTGTCCCCCTCTAGACTGTTAGCTCCCTGTTGTGGTCACCAAATGTGTCAGTTATATTATTATATTGTACTCTCCCAAGTTTTTAGTACAGTGCTCTGCACACAGAAAGTGCTCAATAAATATGACCTACTGACTGAATGATTTATCGATCATTCATTTATTGATCATTGTGATAATGATCACAAGATTAAGTGATTTATTGAACCTGTGGGTTGAAGGAGAGATATGTCAAGGATAATGCCAAGGCTAAGGGCTTGTTGTACAGGAAAGATGATGCTGCTGTCTATAAGTGATAGCGAAATCAGGGGAGAATAGGGTTTGGGTGAGAAGGTGAGGAGTTCTATTGTGGACATGTTAAGTTTGAGATGATGGCAGAGATAGTCAAGTACAGATGTTCTGAAGGCAAAAGGAAATGTGAGGCTGCAGAGAGGGAGAGAGATCAGAGCTGGAGACGTAGATTTGGGAATCATCCACCTAGGTAGTTGGTGGTAGTTGAAGCCTTGGAAGAAAATAAGTTCTCCAAGGGAGTGGGCATAGATGGAGAATAGAAGCAGACTCAGAACTGAACCTTGAGGGACTCTCAGTGTTAGGGAACGGGAGACAAAGGAGGATTCTATGAAAGAAATTGAGAATCAGTGTTCAAAGAGACAGGAGGATAATTAGTCAAGGACAGTGTCGATGAAGTCTAGATTGGATAATGTTCCCAGGAGAAGGTGGTGGTTGGCAGTGTTGAAGGCGGCTGAGTGGTCAAGGAGGATTAGGATGGATTGGAGGCTGTTGGATTTGGCAAGAAGGACATCATTTGTGACTTCTGAAAGGATGGTTTCTGTGTCATGAAGTGGATGGAAACCAGATTGAAGGTGGCCAAGGAGAGATTTGGAGAAGAGGAACTTGAGACATCAGGTGTGGACAACACACTCAAGGAATTTGGAAAGGAATGGTAGGAGGGAAATGGGATGATAACTGGACGGAGTCGAGGGTCAAGGAATATTTATTAGGATAGGGAATGCATAAGCATGCTTGAAAGCAGTCGGGGGAACGCCATTGGCTAGCAAACGGTTGAGGATGGCGGTCAGGGAGGGAAGAAGAGCAGAGGAAAATGCATTGATAAATTGTGAAAGAATGGCTTTGGGTGCGCAAACGGATAGGGTGAATTTTGATAGAAGGCAGGAGATCTCCTCTCGAGATATAGCTGGGAAAGATGGGAGATTTGATGAAGGATCAGAAGGACAGATGGAATGAAGAAGAGCAAGGGTGATTAAAGGAGATCACGTCTGTTGGTTTTAATTTTCTCAATAAAGAAGGAGGCCAGGTCGTTAGGGATAAGAAATGGGGGAGACAGAGAGAAAGAGGTTGAAAAAAAGATGGATAAGTCCATATTTCCAACAGTCCATGGTATTCATTGAACACTTAAGGTGTTCAGAGCCCTGCACTAAACCTGTTGATCATTACAGTACAAAAGAATTGGTAGATACTATCTCTGACCACAAGGAGTTTACTCTGTAGTAGGGGAGAGAGACATTAAAATAAATTACACAAAGGGGAGGTTGAAGAGTATAAGGATATGGACTTAAGTGCACAGGAGCTTTGTGTGGGGTGAATATCAAAGGACCATAGGAATGCAGACTCAAGTGCATAGTTGATGCAGAAAGTAGGATAAATAGATAAGGGAAATGAGGGTTGATGCCTCCTTTCTCTTTTTGAAAGTTCTGTGCCACTAGGAAAGGTCTCCACCTTTCCATACCAGAGACCTTGATCCTTGTCATTCTCTTCCCCATCCGCTGCCCAAAATTTGAGCAGATTCCAGCCCACTGGTCTACTCTTCACAGAGCCCACCATGCTGCACCACAAAGTCCAAAACCCTATTGAAGTGGAAAAGGGCCATATAGTCAATTACTACAGAAATGAGTTGGGTTCACCAGTGATGCCTCTGGAAAATAGGGGCATCACAGAAAAGGGCACAATCCAGGGAATTGAGGACCTGTTTTCTAATCCTGGCTCTACCACTTGTCTGTTGTGTGATCTTGGGCAAGTCACCTCACTTCTCTGTGTCTTAGTTTTCTCATCTCTAAAGTAAGGATAGATCCTCCTCCCTCCATCTTAGACTGTAAGCCCCATGTAGGCCAGGGACTATATCTGACCCTGATTAACTCATATATATACCAGTTCTCAGAACAGTGCTTGACACATAGTAAACCCTTAACAAATACTATAAAAAATGAGTAACATCCGACACAGGGCTTGTCCACAGCTCCTCTCCCCTACTGTATCCCACTGGTCTTGGTAGACGACAGGCAGGGAGCTGCAAAGGGAATAAAGTTGGGCTCTTTTTCCCACCCTGTCCTTCTTCTTGGTGCCCAAGAATTTCTCCAGCAGCAGGTGCTCTATCAGTTATATTTTCATAATGGTATCAATCAGTGGTATTTATTGAGCACCAACTGTGTGTAGAGCACAGTCGTAAGCACTTCGGGGAGTACAATATAACAGAATTGACATGCAGCTTTCTTGCCCACAAAGAGCATACACTCTGGAGACAGAGACAGGCACTAATACAAATAACTGATTTATATCATTTACTTTAAAGATATGTAGATAAGTACTGTGGGGTGGAGGATGGGCTGGAGGGGTGCAGTGGAGGGAGGCTGGAGAGAAGCAACATGGCCTAGTAGATATATCAAGGGCCTGGGAGTCAGAAGCACCTGTGTTCTAATCCAGGCTCCACAACATAATGATAAAAATGATGGCATTTGTCAAGTGCTTACTATGTGCAAAGCACTGTTCTAAGCGCTGGGGGATACAAGGTGATCAGGTTGTCCCACGTGGGGCTCACAGTCCTAATCCTCATTTTACAGATGAGGGAACTGAGGCACAGAGAAGTTAAGTGACTTGCCCAATGTCACACAGCTGACAAGTGGCAGAGGCAGGATTTAAACCCTTGACCTCTGACTCCAAAGCCCGTGCTGTTTCCACTGACCCACGCTGCTTCTCTACCACGTGTCCACTGTGTGACCTTGGGCAAGTCACCCAACTTCTCTGAGTCTCAGGCACTTCACCTGAAAAATGGGGATTAAGAGTGTGAGCCCCATGTAGGACAATGACTGTGTCTAACCTGGTTAACCTGTATCTCCCCCAGCTCCCAGTAGAGTGCACTGCACACCACAAGCCCTACAAAGTACCACGATTATCATTATTAATGTTATTACTGACAAATCCGGTATTAGAACCCATGTCTTTCTGATTCCCAAGCCCATACTCTGTCCACAAAGGAATGCTCCTTGTGAATTGACTGGGTTCCAAGCAATTCTACACAAAACCTAAGCTGTTTCACAAAGCTAAAACACAGACTAAACCAAGAAAACAACAATCAAACAATAACATTTATTGAGCACTGACTCCTTGCAGAGTTCTGTAGAAAGCGTTATGTCAACCCTGTCCTCAAGGTTTTTATAAAACAGACACTGAAATCAATTACAGTTAGGAAGAAGCAACTCAGTTTAAAAATATGTACATGTAGGCTGGAAGGATGTTATAGGAGAATAAGTGCTTAGGGCATGAGGACTGAAAAGCATAGGCAACCGAGAAGTTTGGAAGTGTCAGTAAGTGCGGAGATGAGAGGTTAATTAGGGAAAATTGCCTGGAACAGGTATTATTCAGCTTGCTTTTCCCTTCAAAGGATAACAGCTCAAGGAAATGTGCTAGTTCAGTGCCCATCCTCTTAGACATGCTAAATATAATTTAAAAATTTGCATTTGTTAACCAATCAATCTAGTTGATTGAGCACTTAGTATGTCCAGAACACTGTACTAAGTGTGTGCGAGAGCACAATTGAACAGAATGAGTAGTGGCCCTTGCTGCCCATATAAAAGAACTTGTTATCTTAGCATTGTGCTAAGCACTGAGGTAGATTCAAGATAATCAGATCAGTCACAGTCCCTATCAAAAGTGGGGCTCATAGTCTAAGATAGATTCACATTACTCAAGCGCAAATAATTACCATCTTCGTTTAAATCCCATACCCAGAATACATTCAAAGAAAGTGGAGCAGACTATCTCAAGAACAGTATGGAGCAACCTAGCCTAGTGGAAGGATCCTGGGCCCGGGAGACCATTTCTGCTCCTCTTCAAATAATTCATTCATTCATTCATTCAATCGCATTTATTGAGCACTTACTGTGTGCAGAGCACTGTACTAAGCGCTTGGGAAGTACAAGTTGGCAACATATAGAGACAGTCCCTACCCAACAGTGGGATCACAATCTAGAAGGGGGAGACAGAGAACAAAACAAAACATATTAACAAAATAAAATTAATAGAATAAATATGTATAAAATAAATAAATAAATAAATAGAGCAATAAATACGTACAAAAATATATACATATATACAGGTGCTGTGGGGAGGGGAAGGAGGTAAAGCAGGGGGGATGGGGAGGTGGAGGAGGGGGAGAGGGGGCTCAGTGTGGGAATGCCTCCTGGAGGAGACGAGTTCTCAGTAGGGCCTTGAAGGATAGCTAGCTTGGCGGATGTTGGGAGGGAGGGCATTCCCGGCCAGGGGGATGACGTGGGCCGGTGGTCGACGGCGGGACAGGCAAGACGAGGCACTGTGAGGAGATTAGTGGCAGAAGAGAGGAGGGTGTGGGCTGGGCTGTAGAAGGAGAGAAGGGAGGTGAGGTAGAAGGGGGCGAGGTGATGGAAGGCCTTGAAGCCAAGGGTGAGGAGTTTTTGCCTGATGCGTAGGTTGATTGGTAGCCACTGGAGATTTTTGAGGAGGTAAATAACATGCCCAGAGCATTTCTGGACAAAGACAATCCGGGCAGCGGCGTGAAATCTGGATTGAAGTTGGGAGAGACAGGACGATGGGAGATCGGAGAGGAGGCTAATACAGTAATCCAGTCGAGATAGGATGAGAGCTTGAACGAGCAGGGTAGCAGTTTGGATGTAGAGGGAAGGGCGGATCTTGGCAATGTGGTGGAGCTGAGACCGGCAGGTTTTGGTGACGGCTTGGATGTGAGGGCTGAACGAGAGAGTGGAGTCGAGGATGATACCAAGGTTGTGGGCTTGTGAGACGCGAAGGATGCTAGTGCCGTCAACAGTGATGGGAAAGTCAGGGAGAGGGCAGGGTTTGGGAGGGAAGACAAGGAGTTCAGTCTTGGACATGTTGAGTTATAGGTGGCGGGCAGACATCCAGATGGAGATGTCCTGAAAGCAGGAGGAGATGCGAGCCTGGAAAAGGGGGGAGAGAGCAGGGGCAGAGATGTAGATCTGGGTGTCATCAGCGTAGAAATGATAGTTGAAGCCGTGGGAGCGAATGAGGTCACCAAGTGAGTGAGTGTAGATCGAGAACAGAAGGGGACCAAGCACTGAACCTTAGGGAACCCCCACAGTAAGGGGATGGGAGGGGGAGGAGGAGCCTGCAAAAGAGACTGAGAATGAACGACCGGAGAGATAAAAGGAGAACCAGGAGAGGATGGAAACTGTGAAGCCAAGGTCGTATACCGTATTGAGGAGAAGTGGGTGGTCCACAGTGTCGAAGGCAGCTGAGAGGTCGAGGAGGATTAGGATAGAGTATGAGCCGTTGGATTTGGCAAGCAGGAGGTCATTGGTGACCTTTGAGAGGGCAGTTTCCGTGGAATGTAGGGGACGGAAGCCAGACTGGAGGGGGTCGAGGAGAAAGTTGTCGTTGAGGAATTCGAGGCAGCACGTGTAGGCGACTCGTTCAAGGAGTTTGGAAAGGAATGGTAGGAGGGAGATAGGGCGATAACTAGAAGGTGAGGTGGGGTCAAGAGAGGGTTTTTTAGGATGGGAGAGACGTGGGCATGTTTGAAGGCAGAGGGGAGGGAATCAGTGGAGAGTGATCGGTTGAAGATGGAAGTTAAGGAGGGGAGAAGGGACGGAGCGAGAGATTTCATAAGATGAGAGGAATGGGGTCAGAAGCACAGGTGGCCGGAGTAGCACTTAAGAGGAGGGAGGAGATCTCCTCTGAGGATACTGCTGCGAAGGATGGGAGAGTAGCAGAGAGCGTTGAGAGCCAGGGGGTTGGAGAAGGTGGGTGAGTGACTTTGGGGAGCTCAGATCTGATGGATTTAATTTTATTAATGAAGTAGGAGGCCAGATCTTTGGGGGTGAGGGAAGGAGGAGGGGGAGGAACCGGGGGCCTGAGAAGGGAGTTGAATGTATGTAAGAGCTGTCGGGATGATGGGCATGGGTGTCAATAAGGGAGGAGAAATAGTTTTGTCTGGCAGAGGAGAATTGGAGGACAGGAATTAGCGAAAGTGAGTGTAGACAACATGCATTCTAGACTGTAAGCCCGTTGTTGGGTAGGGACTGTCTCTATATGTTGCCAACTTGTACTTCCCAAGTGCTTAGTACAGTGCTCTGTACGCAGTAAGCCCTCAACAAATACGACTGAATGAATGAATGAATGCTCAAGAAATTTGGAAAGGTATGGTAAGAGGGAGATAGGGTGGTAAATGGAGGAAATCGTGGGATCAAGGGAGGGGTTGTTTAGGATAGGAGAGACATAAGCAGGGTTAAATGATTGAATCAATCAATGAATAAGTCAATTGTATTTCTTAAATGGTTACTGTGTGTAGAGCACCAAACTAAGCAAGCTATATAATGTAAAGAGTTGGTAGACATATTCCCTGCCCACAAGACCATACAATCTAAAGGGCTAGACTGTAAGAACTTCAGGGTGATGTCTCTGTTAGTGGTGAGGGCGGGGGAAGTCAGAGGGTGAGGTTATCAGGATAACCCCACAGATCAAGGCAGGCCAGGAATCTGCCTTTCCCTACCTCGCTCATGTGTAATGGGGTGTATCCCCGACTGGTTGCAGCATCCTCTGCTGGGGAGCTGGTAGATGGGGGTCAGGAGATTCTCAGCTCAGCATTTATTTCCAGCACTTTCTGACCATGTCACCTCTCCAGTCCTCTTGCCTGATGCAACCACTGCCAACTTCAACATCACATACGGGACTGAAACGATTGACAAAGGAAACAACTCCCTCCCACTCCTGCCCGTTAGCCTCCTAAGGCTGAGAAGACTGAGAGGAGGTTGACAACCTTATTTTCAGCCTGCGTTGTGGTTGCAGGGATGCAGGTGTGGAGTTCTCTGGCAGGAATGATCCCTGGAGCTCCCCAGACCATGTGGCAGAGGCTGGGGCCCAGAGTCTCCAGATCAGGCTGAGGCTATGTGGCGGGGGCTGGGCCCCAGAGAGTTTGGGAGGGGTGGAGGAGGCTGAGTCCTTCCTCATCAAGAACCAAAACTTGATTTAGTTCTACTCCAATCTCGAGGGACCAGGCAGAGGCAGAAGGAACCCCTTAGAAGAGGTTCCCTTTTCACTGGTTTCTATCCTGTCTGTCAAGGGGAGGTCAGTGGGGTGCCATCAGGCAGAAGGCTGAAAAAGGTGAAAAGGACACAGAAGGACAGAGAGAGAGATTGACTCACCCAGACTCCCTACCCTGGTCTCCACAGCCACTACCCTGCTTGTTCAAGCTCTCATCCTATCCCGTCTGGACTGCTGCATCAGCCTCCTCTCTGATCCCCCATCCTCGTGTCTCTCCCCACTTCAATCCATACTTCACGCCACTGCCCGGATTGTCTTTGTCCAGAAACGCTCTGGGAATGTTACTCCCCTCCTCAAAAATCTGCAGGGGCTACCAATCAACCTGCGCATCCGGCAGAAACTCCTCCCCCTCAGTTTCAAGGCTCTCCATCACCTCGTCCCCTCCTACCTCACCTCCCTTCTCTCCTTCTACAGCCCAGCTCGCACCCTGCGCTCCTCCTCCGCTAATCTCCTCATCGTGCCTCGTTTTCGCCTGCCCCACCGTCGATCCCGGCCCACGTCATCCCCCTGTCCTGGAATGCCCTCCCTCCCAACATCTGCCAAGCTAGCTCTCTTCCTCCTTTCAAGGCCCTACTGAGATTTCACCTCCTCCAGAAGGCCTTCCCAGACTGAGCCCCCTCCTTCCTCTCCCCCTCCTCCCCCTCTCCATCCTCCCATCTTACCTCCTTCCCTTCCCCACAGCACCTGTATCTATGTATATATGTTTGTACATATTTATTACTCTATTTATTTATTTTAATTGTACATACGCATTCTATTCATTTTATTTTGTTAATATGTTTTGTTTTGTTCTCTGTCCTCCCCTTCTAGACTGTGAGCCCACTGTTGGGTAGGGACTGTCTCTATATGTTGCCAACTTGTACTTCTCAAGCGCTTAGTACAGTGCTCTGCACACAGTAAGCCCTCAGTACATACGATTGATTGATTGACTGATTGACAGCTCTCTTGGAGGACGTAACTTCCCTCATACTGACCTAAGCTCTGAGGCCACCCTGCATCCTGCACTGAGTGTACTTGGTACCAACACAGACATTGCCCCAAAGTCCCTGCCTGGGAAAGGGGTTCCATCTTTCTTGCATTTTGTCTAACACCAGAGCCCAGAATCCAACGTTACTCAGTAGAAAGGACACGGGCTTTGGTGTCAGAGGTCATGGGTTCAAAACCCGGCTCTACCATTTTGTCAGCTGTGTGACTTTGGGCAAGTCACTTAACTTCTCTGGGCCTCGGTTCCCTCATCTGTAAAATGGGGATGAAGACTGTGAGCCCCTCGTGGGACAACATGTTCACCTTGTAACCTCCCCAGCGCTTAGAACAGTGCTTTGCACATAGTAAGAGCTTAATAAATGCCATCAAAAAAGGGAGCCTGACCTTCCCTCCCCTAAACTATTCCCCTCCCCCCCCCCAACAAAACTGCACCCCTCAGCTCTGGGCTGCCCCAAATGCAAACCTGAACCAAGAGGTTTCTTGGTGACTGTTGGGGACAAGAGAGGCTGCACCGCTGTCAGAAAAGACGGGGCCTGGGTCACATGTGCAGTTCAGAAACCACTCATGTACAAGGCCAGAATGGTCCTCATTCAGAGCCCGTTCCTGGTGCCTAACTGTGCCTGCAGGATCAGATTCATCTTTCAGCGAGGCTTGCCCCTCATACTGGCCAGCCAAACACCCTCTCAATCAGTTCTACCAAGCCTCCACCTCTCTATGACCCACAACCTCTTCCTGCCTCCTCAAGGAAGGGAGAACTTCCTGCGTCGCTGAGGGGAGGGACTCGGGTGGAGGCTTAGGGCACTTTCTCACTGTGGGCCGTGGGGGAGGCTGCACAAGATTTCAGAGAAAACATGAGCTCTGGGCCATGAGTCATGGACCACAGACCCATGGGCAAATTGGATGGAAACAGGCAGAACTAGATGGATTTTATCATGCTGTCAAGGCCCTACTGAGTGCTCACCTCCTCCAGGAGGCCTTCCCAGACTGAGCCCCCTCCTTCCTCTCCCCGTCCTCCCCCCTCCACCTCCCCGCCTTACCTCCTTCCCTTCCCCACAGCACCTGTATATATGTATATATGTTTGTACGTATTTATTACTCTATTCATTTATTTGACTTGTACTCTGTACTTGTACAGAGCACTGTACTAAGCGCTTGGGAAGTACAAGTTGGAAACATATAGGGACGGTCCCTACCCAACAGCGGTCTCACAGTCTAGAAGGGGGAGACAGACAACAAAACAAAACATATTAACAAAATCAAATAAATAGAATAAATATGTACAAGTAAAATAAATAGAGTAAAAAATATGTACAAACATATACGTATGTATATATATATATATATATATATATGTGTGTGTGTGTGTGTGTGTGTGTGTGTGTGTGTGTGTGTGTGTGCCGTGGGGAGAGGAAAGAGGTAAGGGGTGGGGGGAGGGGGAGGGTGACGGGGGAGAGGAAGGAGGTGGCTCCGTCTGGGAAGAAACTAGGGCAGATGAGGAGGAGAGCATTCCAGGCCAGAGGCAGGATGTGTTTGAGAGGTCGGCAGCGAGATAGGCGAGACTGAGGAACAGTGAGAAGGTTCACATTAAAGGAGTAAATTGTGTGGGCCAGGTAAGTAGTGAGGTGAAATAGGAGAAGCAGGTTAATTGCGTGCTTCAAAGCCAATAGTGAGGAGTATTTGTTTTATTTAGCGGTGGCTGGGCAACCACTGGAGTATTTTGAGGAGTGGGGAATCATATCATGAAAGTTTCTGTGGAAAAATGAACCAGGCAGCAGAGTGAAGTATGGATTGGAGTGGGAAGAGGCAGGTGGCTGGAAGGTCAACAAAGAGGCTGATGAAGTAATCCAGGCAGAATGGGGTGAGTGACTGTATTAACGTGGTATCAGTTTGGATGAAGAGGAAAGGGCAGATTTTGAAGATGTTGTGAAGGTGGTACTGACACCACCTTTATAGATGGATTGAATAAGTGGGTTGAATGGAGAGAGAAAGGAGTCAAGGATAACACTAAGGTTAAGGGCTGATGAGACAAGAACGAGGGTGCTGTGGTCTTCGATGATGGGAAGGTCAGGGGAAGGACAGGGTTTGGGTGGGAAAATAAGAAGTTCTGTTTTGGACGTGTTAAGCTTGAGGTGACAGGAAGATATCCAAGAAGAGATGTCTTGAAGGCAGAACGAAATGCGAGACAGCAGAGAGGGAGAAATATCAGGGATGGAGATGTACATTTGGGTATTGTCATGATCCCGCCTCTGGAAATTCACCTTCCCCTACTCTAAGGCACTCAAGACAAGCACTAAGTGGAAAGTGACAGAATCCTCTACTGCTTCTCCTCCTTGGCCACAGATTCTCAGTCTCTTTTATGGGCTCCTCCTCTGCCTCCCACCTTATATTTGTGGGTGTCCCTCTAGATTCAGTTCTGGGTCCCCTTCTTTTCTACATCTACACCTACTCATTGAGAACTCATTCTTTCTCATGACTTCAACTAACAAACGAATCCCCATTCTGTATCTCCAGCTCTTCCTCTCTGCAGTCTCGCATTTCCTTCTGCCTCAATGTAGGACATCTGTACTTGGATGCCTTGCCATTACCTCAAATTCAACATGTTGAAAACAGAAATTCTCATCGTTTCCTGCAAACCCTGTTCTCCCCATGACTTTCACAACCCTATCCCTGACATTTTCCTTGACTCCTCTCTCTCATTCTGTCCCCAAATTCAATCACTCATTAGTGCTGATGGTTCAACCTTCACTACATCTCTAAATTCTGATCTTTCCTCTCCAAACTGCTACCACAGTAATGCTATTCTGCCTTGATTCCTTTATCAGTTTCCTTGCTAGCCTCCCAGTCTCCTGTCTCTCCACATTCCAGTCCATAATTTACATTGCTGCTAGGGTCATTTTTCTGCAAAAATGTTCAGGCCATGTTTCTCCATTCCTCAAGAACCTCCAGTAGTTGTCCTTTCACCCCAGCATCAAACAGAAACTCCTTACCATCGGCTTTAAAGCACTCAATCAACTTGCCCCCTCCTACCTCATCTCTTCATCTGCTACTTCATCGTGCTGCTCTCCTTCTAAAAGCCAGCTTGGACACTTCACCTCTTTAATGCCAACATACTGACTTCATTGCCAGTCTACTCAATGTACCTCAATTCTGTCTATCATGCCACCAATCACTCACCCGCGTCCTGTTCCTGACCTGGAGCTCCTACCCTCATCAAATGTAATGGAAAATTACTCTCCCTACTTTCAAAGCCTTACTGAGGGACATCTACTCCAAGGAGCCTTTCCTGACTAAGCTCTCATTTCATCTTGTCCCACTTGTTTTTGCATTGCCCTCGCACTTGGATTTACTCCGTTTATTATCCCCTCCTGAGCTCCGCAGCATTTATTTACATAGTAGTAATTTACTTATTTATATTAATGCCTGTCTCACTCTCTAAAATGTTAGCTAGTTGAGGGATGGAAACATGTCTACCTACTGTGTTATGTTCTTATACTGTTCTCTCCTAAACTCTTAATACAGTGTCCTGCATAATGGTAACAGCTCAATAAATACTATTAATTAAATATTCCAAAAACATTAATCAGGAAATTAATGATCTGTTATCAGAAAACACACAGTTCCCATTCCCACTGCTTGCGTCTACTCATCTTATCCCACAACTGCCTGAACTACTGCCATTTCTCCATCCTGAGGATTTTGGATAATTGTTAACATTTTCCCATACATTGAAAGGGTTCTGGGGTTTTAAAGCCTATTTCAACCTGGAGTTACTACCTAGAGTACCACATAACTGCAACACATCTTCTGTATACAAATTCCTGGACTCCGGGGACAAAGGCTTTTCAGACCCTCTCAGCTCTGATGTCTTCTCCTTCAGGAATTTCTGCTATCAGGAGGTGGCCGAGTCCATGATTCTCCCAGCCAACTCCAGGACTCTTCCTGTGATGCTGAGGTTGAAGCGGAGATGGGGTGGGAGGAGCACGGTGGGACAATTTAGTGAGCTGCGGCTCCATTTATGAACCCTCTGTGACTAGGCATATTGAGACAGAGGACCGCAGGCACAGCAGCCAAGTGCAAGAGTTAGACAGAGCCCTTTCAGGTGGGGAGAGTAACAGAACCCAGAAATAACCTTGCCAACTTGGCCAAGATTGTGGGGAGGGTTTTTTGTGGTATTTGTTAAACTCTTGCTTTGTTTTTGCATTGTACTAAATACTGAAGTAGAACCAAGAAACTTAGAGTGCAAACACTCCCTGCCCCTTTGAGGGATCACCTTCCAAGAAGGGGGAGAATAGGATTTGCTCTCTATTTTATCAATGAGGAAACGGAGGCATAGAGAAGTTAAGTGAATTGTCCAAGGCCATATAGCAGATAAATAGTGAAGCTGGGATTAAAAACTAGTCTTCTGGTATTTCCACTAGTTCGTGGTGCCTCTGTAAATTGCCTAAGTGGGTAATGGATGAGGAAATAGAAGTTGATCTGTCTTAGTCACCCAGCCCAGGAATCGGGAAGTCTCTCTTCCTCTCTCTCACTTTATCTCTCTCTCTCTCTCTCTCTCTCTCTCTCTCTCTCTCTCTCTCTCTCTCTCTCTCTCTCTCTCTCTCTCTCTTTCCCTCCCTTTCTTCTTTCCAGCCTCGCAAAGCTGGAGCCCTGAAAGGGGGCCTTCAGAGTGGTGGAAAACGTCAATGTAAATATAGATGGGAGAGAGGGAGCTCAGGAGACAGCAGTGTCCCCAAGCCCCTCGGTTATGCCTAGCCAGGACTCCAGCCAGTCTGGCAGCCCCTGGATCACATCATGGAGAAATCAGGTGACTTCTTCCTGCCCCCCAGTTTCTGGCATTTGTTGGAGCCTTGGAGGGATGTTGTCCGATATGTTTTCGGGTAGCTGGAGAAGCAGCGTGGCTTAGTGGATAGAGCATGGGCCTGGGAGTCAGAAGATCATGGTTTTGAATTCTGGCCCCGCTACGTGTCTGCTGAGTGACCTTAGTGTCACCCGTCGTCCGGGGACGGGTTCGTTCAGTGATCGGCGAGGCGAGAGAGAGAGAGAGGCCGGGGATGGAAAGCCTAAGTTTTATATAAAATTTATTCCACGAGGTGAATTGAATTTATGTAATTGTTTAGACGCAATGGATTGAGCTTCCCTTTCGGGAGGAATATAATCAATTAGCAATACTAGAGCTTCCCTACACGGGAGGAACACAATCATCCGTTAATCGCACGTGGGTGAGTTGGTTAACTCTCACCCATGTGCACTTCCCACTCGGGAAGAATCCACTTACTTTCCCACATGGGAAGAATTCATTACATTACCCGCGCACGTGGTGGGCGGCTAGCTCTCACAATGTGCTCTCCCTACATGGGAGGAATCCACTCATAATTCCCATCAGCAGAGGGATACCTGGGTCCCACCCACGAGACACTCACCCATCCCGCGGCCCTTGCCTCAGTGTGTTGGTTCTGGTTGTAGAACGGGCATCTGGCCTTCTGGACAGGGAGAGGCACGTGGGCTGCTGCAGCTGCAGCGGCGGCTGCTCCTGCTGCTGCGTGTCCTGGTGTTCTGACCCTGAAGGTCAGAGGCGACAGGTATTTATTGCCTGTGCCCCTAGGCCATTCCAGCTTCTGGCCTCAGTCTATCCAATCGCTGCCCTCCCCGCCTCCTCCATACCTAATTTGATTGGCACGGGGGCGAGGGACACCTTCTGTATTCCCAGCTTGGGCTGTCAATCTAGCAGATTTGGTCATGGGGGCGGTATCCCACCCCCACTTCCGAGTTCCGCCTGCTGGCTCAGGTGGTCATGAGATAGCTTTTGATCTTGAGATGGGCAGTACCCGAGGGTCACCTCGGGACATACCACCCCTTGGACATCGCCATCCGCGCCCACCTGACCCCACCTCTTCCTGCATCCCCTCCAGGTCGCATAGTGGTGGGGCTGCACTGGAAGCCGTGCCTTCCGGCGCTGTCCCTCCCCTGACCGCATGGGCTGATAACCTCCCTGGCTTGCCACGGGAACCAGAAAGCAGATCCATGGGTTGGGGCAGAGGACGTTTCCTATCCCATGGCCAGGGGCAACAGAAGGCGGCGCCCCTCCCTCAAGGCATGCGAGTAGGAGGTATGGAGGTATGGAAGGTGGCCGGTGGCCCACCATGGTTTTGAGGCACTGCACTGAGGAAAGGGGCCAGGGATGGTTGAAGTGGCCGCTATCCACAGATAGAGCAGTGTAACACTGGGGCAGATAACAACCCCTTCCCTTACTAGCACAACGGTCTTAAGATAGCGCACAGAGGCAAGAGCTGGGGGCGACTGTGTGTTTGTCACACCTGTGTGAAAAGGGCCAAGCAACAGCAATTTAGTAACCAACATCCTCCCACTAAGCCCACCGCCAGGAGCAAAAGTAGCAGCAACCCCTGGAATAGTGAGTTTCCCTCCTCAAGTCTGAAGAGTCCATAGAACCAGTACAAAGCTCCTCTGGTGGTGGGGACTCTTCATTAGCTGCATGGTACACTGCCAGAGATCATCGTGTCCAATTGTTCAGAGTCACTGGAGTGAGGGGGCGAGAAGCACCGGTCATGTTGAAACAGGAACAGGTGGCCTGGTAGAAATAGGTTCCCGTCCCTGATGATGTCGCACCATGGCTAAGACTGAAGACAGGCTCTCTGGGAGGCAGTTCAGTGATGATTCCTTTGCTGGGCCTATCTGGAAGTCAGGCAATCCTGACCGTAGAATTGTGAGGCAGAGAAGTACCCAGGAGCATCATATAGCCAGATATGATTGGTAAAAGTTTGAAATAATAGCTTTTTCCTAATAACATTAAACAATTATTCTTAGCTCATTCTTAAAAACTACTAACAATTTTAACAAATTTTCCAGTTATTCTTCTGTTGCTTTCCAAATCCTTGGGATATGATGACTAAGCCTTTTCAGTCCCTTAAAAGGAAACAATCACAAAGACAAAGTAGACATCCAGATCTGTACATATGTATGATACCGAATAACATACAGCTGCTTTTTGCCCATTAGCTAGGCTATAGCAGAGACAGCATGCAGAACTTGCATTGTCAACCCTGAAACATGGAGATTTTATATTAAAGACCATCTGAACCAATTAAACAAGCAAAGACGAACAAACCCCAGTTCTAATACATATAATTTGTAATATGCAGCAATTAAATCTGGACTTTGCATGTTCTAATATTTAACACGTTAAGTGACGAGCAGGCCAAGCAGTTTCACAGGGTGATGTGTCGTCATTCCCCCTCTCCCAGGCGTGATGTCTGCAAAAGAGAAGGGTCTAGGTCTTGGAGGATCTCCAAGCCTCTACCAAAGTTAGTGGGCAGCCCTCATTGGGATTGGCTGTACAGGTTTGCCCAGTCAGATTCATTTATCATTTCAAATATATCAAGATGACTTTTGTATTTGAACTGCTTTTACCGTTTACTAAGTTAGAGAAATTTAAGGCAATGGCCTTTCAGATATGATTAAATCACCACCCCTCCAGTTGTTCCTAGGCTGGGAGAACGATGGCAAGTTCACTCCCAATTCATTCCTAATGACCGCCATTGTAGTTTCAATGGGGAAGTGCCTTGGGCTGAGAAAGGCAGCCATTCACTAGGAGGGAGGCAACCCTTTGCTAGAGGGAGGTGCCTTCCCTCAAAGGAATTCCATTTTGATCTCCCATCTGATAACTCTCGTCCTGAAGGCAAAGTGGTTAAGTTTCCTACCCCCATGCTTTAGCTTGCAAATTTCTTGAGTAGCTGGGTGCTCGGGTGACGGGAAGGGTCTCCCGTTTCCCAGTAACCCCAATTATGGAGTTATTTCCTGTAATTGATGGTTGGCCTCCTTGCCAAGCATCCTTCTTCATCATAGATACCCGGGCCCTGGTATCTACCGGTAAGACTTTCCGACGATCATTTACTGGGACAGTCATATGATGGCAGGGGGGCACCCGGGTTGCGAGAGGGCCTCGGCCGCCGCCCAACGGCCGGGCCCGCCGGATCCCCCTTCTAATTTCCCCGCTCCGTGGTGGTTGGGGCCGTTGGTCTACCTTCTTGAGTGAGCAGCTTCAGGATATGTGTGGGCAGCCCATCCAGCTCGTCCATAGGAAATCCCCGCTCTCTTAACTCCCTCCATATGATCACCCGTTCCCCTGGGCCCAACCTTCCTGAGCCGACCCGCTGTGGGGGTGGGTGGGTATCCCTTTTACTATTCGTTGGAACCTGCTTTGCCCTCCTGAACCCCAGGCCTTTCCTAATCATGGCTGCTACACGCCGGGTAATCGGCATCTTAGGGGACTGGAATAGGGACCAGTCACTGTTGACTACGTTGGCCAAAGTGCTCCAGGTTTGTACCCCAGTGGCCCTATCCCTCAAACGGTGGGTCAGCCCGCGCTCCAGCCCTGGGGGTGCACCCATTACTATTGCACGAAGTAGGCCCTCTTGGGCGGTGAGGGACCAGGGGCTTGGTTCCTGAGTTTTCTCCCTCTCATCCAGGAGTTGTTCAATTCCAAGCACCAAAAGGTGCTGGTTTAACGTAGCCGAGTCGGTCCATCGGAGGGTACCGGCCCTTCCCTGTTCACTCCGGGGAACTGTCCTAGCCCAATGTACCACGAGGGTCCAGAGGGTACGACCTTGAGTGTGAGTGTGGGTCACGTCCACCCCTGGGCCCAAATCTAGGCGGCTGCTTTCATTTGGACTGAGGTCCAGCTGGGCTGCCGCTCCCTTCCATACCCTGGCCAACCAGCCTATCACCGGCTCCCCGGGATCCCGGTAAAACTCCTTAGAGAGCTGCCTGAGTTCAGTGGCTCTGAAGTGAGTAGTTTGGGTGGTGACCTTTCCCTCAGGATTCTGCTTTTCCTTGATAATAGGATAGAGGGGCTTGGGCTGCCCCTCAGGGTTCTGCGGGGGCAGCTCCCAAGCCCGCGGGGAAGGGGTCGGTTCCAGTTTTGGTAAGGGATCGGGATCCCACTTCTCCTCCCCAGAGGGATTCTTCCCACCCAGCTCCGAGTATATGACCCGCTTGATCTCCTGCTCAGTTAAGGGAAGTTTCCTCTGTGCTTCTAACTCCTTAGCCACCCGGGGTGCCAATTTGTGCTCTAAAAGTATCGCCTGCTGCATTTTTACCTCGGCCGCTGTCTGCAGTAAGAGGCATTTCGTCTCACTTTCCTTTAGTTTTGCCTCTAGGGCGGCCCGCTCCTGCCGCCACCACCGGCGGTCCTGGGCGGCGGCCTATAGCGCCGTTGCTAGGAGACCGAGGAGGGCGGTCTTTCCTTTCCTTTTCCTGATTTGGGTAGCCTCCCGCCAATCACAAAATTCCCTGACCAGATTGACCGGGTCCTCCCAGTGATTCTTCACCCATTGGCTGTCCCATCTTGGGGTTTTCCATCCCTGATCCGCGAGGAATTCAAAAAGCCCTCTCGGCTCTCTGTCGCCTATCGCCGATCCCATCCTCGTCGCCATTTATGTCACTCGTCGTTCGGGGACGGGTTCGTTCAGTGATCGGCGAGGCGAGAGAGAGAGAGAGGCCGGGGACGGAAAGCCTAAGTTTTATATAAAATTTATTCCACGAGGTGAATTGAATTTATGTAATTGTTTAGACGCAATGGATTGAGCTTCCCTTTCGGGAGGAATATAATCAATTAGCAATATTAGAGCTTCCCTACACGGGAGTAAAACAATCATCCGTTAATCGCACGTGGGTGAGTTGGTTAACTCTCACCCATGTGCACTTCCCACTCGGGAAGAATCCACTTACTTTCCCACATGGGAAGAATTCATTACATTACCCGCGCACGTGGTGGGCGGCTAGCTCTCACAATGTGCTCTCCCTACATGGGAGGAATCCACTCATAATTCCCATCAGCAGCGGGATACCTGGGTCCCACCCACGAGACACTCACCCATCCCGCGGCCCTTGCCTCAGTGTGTTGGTTCTGGTTGTAGAACGGACATCTGGCCTTCTGGGCAGGGAGAGGCACGTGGGCTGCTGCTGCTGCAGCGGCGGCTGCTCCTGCTGCTGCATGTCCTGGTGTTCTGACCCTGAAGGTCAGAGGCGACAGGTATTTATTGCCTGTGCCCCTAGGCCATTCCAGCTTCTGGCCTCAGTCTATCCAATCGCTGCCCTCCCCGCCTCCTCCATACCTAATTTGATTGGCACGGGGGCAAGGGACACCTTCTGTATTCCCAGCTTGGGCTGTCAATTTAGCAGATTTGGTCATGGGGGCGGTATCCCACCCCCACTTCCGAGTTCCGCCTGCTGGCTCCGGTGGTCACGAGATAGCTTTTGATCTTGAGATGGCCAGTACCCGAGGGTCACCTCGGGACACTTGGGCAAGTCACTTCTTTTCACAGGGCCTCAGTTGCCTCATATATAGAATGGGGGTTAACAGTGTGAGCCCTATGTGGGACAGGGACTGTGTCAAACCTGAATATCTTGTATTTATCTCAGCACACAGAACAGTGATTGGCACATAGCGCTTAATAAGCACCATAATTATTAGCATTATTATTTTCATTTTCAATCTGTTCATTACCAAGGATTCAGTACAGATTATTCAAACCAGGTCTTTTGCCACCCATGGAAGCATTCAATATATTTTTTTTTGGTATTTATTAAGTGTATAGTATGTGCCAGGCACTGTTCTAAGCGCTGACTTAGATGTAAGCTAACCAGGTTGGACAAAGTCTCTGTCCCACATAAGGCACACAGTCTTATTCCCCATTTTACAGATTGAGGCACCTGAGGCTCAGAGAAGTGAAGTGACTTGCCCAAGGTCACACATTGGAAAAGTGTCAGAGCCACCTAGGTCTTTCTGAATCCTGTCCTGTTGGAAGGTGGAGCATCTGATCGTTGGATGTATCTTAGACTGTGGGGATGGGCTGGATTCACAGGGCCCTCTGCTGTGGTTACTGCCACAGAAATGTGTGAGGCCTGTGGCCAGCTTCCTCAGTACTTTTTTCTGTCCTTGTCACCACTCTCAGACACCTGCCCGATGTGAAGCCTGCCAACGGCAGAGTCGCTGCAGGGACTGGCATTGTTGTGGTGGGTGTATAACAGAATTCTGGGAGGCTTCTCTAGTTCCAGAATCATCCCCAAGCCCCCAGCCCTATCTGCCCTCTCAAAATCCCTGGGGACCCAGGAGGGAGGGCAATTCCTAACTGTTTGTTCCTCTGATGTTTTTGAGAAAGTTTCAGAGATGCAGGTGCAGTGCTTCGGGCAAGGATAATCCCCAGGGCCCCTGCATGCAGTAATTGCTCAATAAATATGACTGATTGATGAAAATCTCTTTGAAGATATGTATTGTGTTTTTGCCCTTTTAATCATTTCCCAAATGATAAGATCATTGATTCAATTGTATTTATTGAGTGCTTACTGTGTGGACAACACTGTACTAAGCGCTTGGGAAGTACAAGTCGGCAACATACAGAGACAGTCCCAACCCAACAACAGGCTCACAGTCTAGAAGGGGAAGACAGACAACAAAACAAAGCATGTAGACATGTGTCAAAACGATATTAGCATCATTAACAAAATCAATAGAATAGTAAATAAGTGCACGTAATATAAATAGAGTAATAAATCTGTACAAATATATGCACATGCTGTGGGGAGGGTAAGGAGGTAGGGCAGGGAGGTTGGGGAGGAGGAGAGGAAAAAGGGGGCTCAGTCTGGGAAGGCTAAGAGTTTACTTAACTCCTTCTGGGAAGATCAGTGCTCTTCCCAAAGAAGGAGTTAAATAAACTCTTTTGATGGATTTACCAATATCCTCACCCATCCCAAATCAGCTTTTTTTTTCTCTACCCAGATCTCCTATGGACCATTCGATCCGGTCCTGAGAGACAAGACCCAATTTCCATCTCTCTATCAGGTGGCCCCCAGGATCTCCTCTCTGCCTCGGGGGATGGTCCGTTTAATGGTACATTTTGGCTGGACTTGGGTCGGGCTGGTGGTGTCAGATGATATGATAGGAGAGAGATTCCTCTCGGATGTGACCGGGGAGATGGTCAGGAATGGTGTCTGTGCAGCCTTTACCATAAAGTTCCCCAGTGAGAGGTTCAACTTTTATTTAGCCTGGAAAGTCTACTACAGGGTCACGGCTACCTCAGCCACAGTGATGGCTGCCTATGGGGATGCAGAGTCCCTAAGCCTTCTGAGATATGTGATAGAGAGGTCTGGACTGTTCAAGATGGTTTTGATCACCACTTTTTACTGGGACTTTACTTTGAACATTAAGAAATTGACAAACAACTACAACTTTCATGGACCTTTCACAATGGCAAACCTTATTAAAGAAGTTCCCCATTTCAGGGATTTTTTACGGACAGTTAGACCAGAAAAATATCCAGAAATCATTGTCTTGAAGGAGTTCTGGGAGTCTGCCTTTGACTGTTCCTTTTCATTTCCTGAACTGGGTCGAAGAAAATGCTCAGAAAATGCTTCCTTGGAGTTGCTGCCTTTGCACAATTTTTCCCTGATAATGTCTGCCCTGAGTTACAGTGTGCAC
The DNA here is from genome assembly GCF_015852505.1 of Tachyglossus aculeatus. NCBI lineage: Eukaryota > Metazoa > Chordata > Mammalia > Monotremata > Tachyglossidae > Tachyglossus > Tachyglossus aculeatus. Next base: position 399,361 of record NW_024045093.1, read on the forward strand.
AAGGGCCATGTATGCTGTCACGCAGGGGCTCCAGGAGTTGCTCCTGTCCTGCTCAGACCTGGAATCTCGGGGAAACAAGGATTGTCTGGTTCCTCATCTGTGGCAGGTAATGTTCCCCCGCTGGACCAGGGGGCTGCAAAATCAGTCAGTTAATCATTGGTGTGTATTGAGAGCTTACTGGGTGCAGACAGTAGTCCTAATCATTCAGGGGAGTACATTACAACAATGCTGGTAGACATATTTCTTGTCCACAAGGAGCCTTTAGTCTAGAGGTCAAAAGAGGAAGGTCCTGCTGAAGTGCAGGAGTGTAGGGCCTGGTCGAAACTTACACCTTCGTGAGAAGGCTCATCCGTTATAGTCTAGCATATATAGGACTGGGTACAAAGACCGAGTCCTAGAAATTTATTCACTGAAATACAATTGCGGGTAAGAGAGGAGGAACACTGCACTAATGCAGTTTTGGTTTTGTTCTCTGTCTCCCCCTTCTAGACTGTGAGCCCATTGTTGGGTACGGACTGTCTTTATATGTTGCCAACTTGTACTTCCCAAGCGCTTAGTACAGTGATCTGCACACAGTAAGCGCTCAATAAATACGATTGATTGATTGATTGATTGATGATAGGAGAGAGATTCTTCTCCTATGTGACCGGGGAGATGGTCAGGAATGGTGTCTTGGCAGCTTTTACCATAAAGATCCCCAGTGAGAACTTCCACATTTATTTAGCCTGGAAAGTCTACTATAGGGTCACGGCTACATCAGCCACAGTGATGGCTGTTTATGGGGATGCAGAGTCCCTAACCCTTCTGAGAACTGCGATAGAGGGATTTGGACTATGCAAGATGGTTTTGATCACTGCATTTCACTGGGACTTTACTTTGAACATTAAGAAAGTAACAAACTACAACTTTCATGGAACCTTCACTATGGCAAACCTTGTTAAAGAAGTTCTCCATTTCAGGAATTTTTTTCGGACGGTTACACAAGTGAAATACCCAGAAATCATTGACTTGAAGGAATTCTGGGAGTCTGCCTTTGACTGTTCCTTTTCATTTCCTAAACTGGGTGCAAGAAAATGCTCAGAAAACGCTTCCTTGGAGTTGCTGCCTTTGCACCATTTTTCCCTGACGATGTCTGCCCTGAGTTATAGTGTGTACAATGTCATGTATGCTGTCACGCAGGGGCTCCAGGAGTTGCTCCTGCCCTGCTCAGACCTGGAATCTCGGGGAAACGAGGGTTGTCTGGTTTCTTGTCTGTGGTAGGTAATGTTCCCCCGCTGGACCAGGGGGCTGAAAAATCAGTCAGTTAATCATTGGTGTGTATTGAGAGCTTACTGTGTGCAGACAGTAGTACTGACCATTCAGGAGAGTACACTACAACAAAGTTGGTAGACAGATTTCTTGTTCACAAGGAACTTTTAGTCTAGGGGTCACAAAAGGAAGGCCCTGCTGAAGTGCAGGAATGGAAGGCCTGGTCGACGCATACACCTTCGGAGAAGGCTTATCCGCTATATTCTGGCATATCCAGGACTGGGTTCAGAGCCCGAGTCCTAGAAATTAATTCACTGTAATACAATTGCGGGCAACGGAGAGGAGGAACACTGCACTAATGCAAGCGGTCCTTGCTGGGCATCTGGTTTATCTGTAACTAAAGTTCGACCAATGAAAACTGGTTTGTTTAAATCATAGTCACTGGGGTATCAGCTGTCCCAGACTCACACATTCTGGGAAAAAAGGAAGATATAAATCAGTCAATCCTTCAGTGGTACTTATTGAGGGCTTATTGTGTGCCACGCACTGTATTAAGTGCTTGGGTGTGTACCATACAACAGAGGTGGTAGACATGTTCCCTGCCCATAATGAAGAATTGGTATAGCACAAATATTATCGATCCCAATATTTACTTAAGAAGTGGTTGATCGATTGCAGGTTGAAGAGAACACAGTGCTAGACACTGAAAGCATTAAACGTAAAAGCATGACAAGGGACAACATTTTTTGATGGCACTGTGCTCCCCAGATCGGACCATCAGTGCTGCCTTCTTCAAACCTGAAGGACAACTCATATCAATCGGAATAACCAACATTATCCCACTGGGGATATCGAGGCTGGGGAGGTGGTCACAGAATGCAGCTTCATGGGTCACCATCCTTATCATCGTGATCATCGCCATCTGCCCTCCTCTCTCCTGTGTACAGTTCCCCATTAGTGATTGCCACAAACTAACTGCTGAATGAAAGAGGTAGGCATTGTCGCTGGACCTAGGGTGAGGCTTCCCTCCACTGTTAGGCAGACGTATCCCTCCCTTCCCTCCTCCTTGTCTATGCATGGATGAGATGGAAAATATTCCCATAAGGAGGTCTGCCGCCCCTGGGTTCCCTTCCATGCCCTCCATTTCATGCCGGGAAATAGAGAGAATGAGAGAGAGAGAGAGAGAGAGAGAGAGAGAGAGAGACAGACAGACAGAGGGGGAGGGGAGAGAGAGAGAGAGAGAGAGAGAGAGAGAGAGAGAGAGAGAGAGAGAGAGAGAGAGACTTTTCCAATTCCTGGGATGAATGATTGAGGCCGGGGGGATGGTGGGGGATCTAGAGAAGCAGAGCAGTCAGCAGTGCCAAAGGTGGGGAAGAAGAAATCCCCTCCCAGTGGGACGATTGCTCCCAGACTCCAGGTCTCCCCTTTTGCCTCCCTGTGGCAGTTTTCCTGGGAAGTCATGATAATAATGATAATAATATTGGTGATGGTATTTGCTAAGTGCTTACTAGGTGCCAGCACTGTATTAAACACTGGGATAGATAAGGAATAATCAAGTCAGAAGCATTCCTTGTCCCCAGTGGAGCCTACAATTCAACGGGGAGGAAGAAAGGTATTGAATGGCCCATGGAAGTTAAGCCACTTGGAGAAGCAGCATGGCGCAGTGAATAGAGCATGGGCCTGGGAGTCAGAATGTCATGGGTTCTAATTGTGATGCAAACAAACAAACTGACCCCCCCCCCCCACCAAAGCACCACTGCAGCTGATCTTACCTCACATGGGGTCAGGAGTCTCTAGAATTTCCTTTTATCCATTTTCAGCTCCATGAGTTTCTGAGAAAGCGTGAGTTTGACAACCGTGCCGGGGAACTGGTTATTCTGGACGAGAACCGCAGATCTGCTGCAAAAGTTCACCTTCTGAACTTTGTGATTTTTCCCAATGGAAGTGGTGAGTTGGTGAAAGTCGGAGAGGTGGACCCCCAGGCACCTCCTGACCAAGACGTCATCTTCGATCGTGTAGCCTGGGGGAGCCTCTCAGGTAAGCAGCCAATGGGAATGCCCGGATGTCCTGGTGGTAGTCCCAGGCTTCTAGTCTTGATTGTATTGATGGAGCACTTACTGGGTACGCAGCACTGGAACTAGACTGTAGACTGTAAGCTCGCTGTGGTCAGGGAATGTGTCTGTTCATTGTCACATTGTATGCTTCCAAGTGTTCAGTTTACAGTTCTACACACAGTAGACAGACACATCTGGGGCAATTAAGCACTAAATCAAGGACCGAAGCAGGGGTGACTAAGAGATCCTATCAATTCTCCCAATCACTAGGTGAAGGGGTTCAATTATGAGCCAAGGTGGTGTGCTTCCTCCTCTACCTGCCATATAATACCATGTGATGCCAGCCTAATGCCAAGATTCCTCCCTGCCCTCAGTGCCAGGGGGTCCTGGAGATACAGTCATACAGTCCAGCAAGGGAGATGCTGAATGAGCTTGGCTGCAGTTTAAATCCCTGCATCCTGCTGTGGATACTTCATGGTGGGAGTTGGGGTTCGGTTATACCAGAGGTGCTGTGACAGTTACAAGTGGCTCTGCTCGGCCATTTCTTAGGCCTAGCACAGTAGGGATTGTTCCATTCTGTATGGGGTTCATGTGGAGAGAGCTCTGACCTGGCATTGCTCCTCTCTGATCACCTGCTTGGGCTGGAGCTGGTGTTGGGTCAGTCACCCTGGCCACAGTGTCACCCCCACAATGTCCCCACATTGTTACTGTGGGACCTCGTATTGGTGGTCTTGACAACACAGCTTGGGAAACTGGGGATCTCAGAGCGCAGGAAGGGTTGGGGACACATTGGGAAGCAGAGAGCTATTTCCCAAGGGAGACCTCTGGGACCAGAATGTCATCTCCAAGACAGGACACAGAAAAATGAAAATGCTTTAGCATTCATCTATTCAGAACCTTGGACCTTCCCGGCACAGTTTCTCAGACACATCTTTCTGGATGCAGTTATGAATTCAAGGTTCGAGAGTTGAAGACACCTCTCTGCAGTCAGCCAAGGTGGGAGAAGGAAGGGATTCCTGAGCATGACTCTTGACCATGGGGTCGGCTCAGGTGGACCCCCACCACAGATCAGAATCTTGATGACCAGATTACTTCTCTCAACTCTACCCTTTCTACTCAACTCAACTTTCTCGCTCCCCTTTCCCATCGCCGTTCTCGTACCACTAACCCACAGCTTTGAATCACTGCCACTGTCCACCTCCTTCGCTCTTATGCTCGAGCTGCTGAACGCTGCTGGCGAAAGTCTGAACACCAGGCCAACCTTGTTCACTTCAAGTTTATCCTTTCCTGCCTTAACTCTTCCACCTCTTCTGCCAGGCAAATCCATTTCTCCTCCCTTATTGACACCCATGCCCATCATCCTCGTCAGCTCTTCCGTACATTTAACTCCCTTCTCAGGCTCCCTGTTCCTCCCCCTCTTCCATCCCTCACCCCCAGCGATCTGGCCTCCTAATTCATTATTAAAATTAACTCCATCAGGTTTGAGCTCCACAAAGTCACTCCTCCCCATTCTCCAACCCCCTGCTCTCAACCCTCTCCGCTACTCTCCCATCCTTCCCAGCAGTATCTTCAGATGAGATCTCCTTCCTCCTCCCAAGTGCTACTCCATCCACCTGTGCCAGACCACGTTCCTTCTCATCTTATGAAATTTTTCGCCCCTTCCCTCCTCCCCTCCTTAACTTAAATCTTCAACCGCTCACTCTACACTGGTTCCTTGCCCTCTGCCTTCAAACATGCCCATGTCTCCCCAATCTTAAAAAAAAACCCTCTTTTGACCCAGCATCCCCTTCTAGTTATCGCCTTATCTCCCTCCTACAATTCCTTTCCAAACTCCTAGAACGAGTCGTCTACACCCCTGCCTCGAATTCCTCAACGCCGACTCTCTCCTTGACCTCCTCCAATCTGGCTTCTACCCGCTACACTCCACTGAAACAGCCTTCTTAAAGGTCACCAAAGACCTCCTTGTTGCCATATCCAATGGCGCCTACTCTACCCTAATCCTCCTCGACCTCTCAGCAGCCCTCGACACAGTGGACCACCCCCTTCTCCTCAACACGCTATCCAACCTTGGCTTCACAGACTTCATCCTCTCCTAGTTCTCCTCTTATCTCTCCAGCCAATCATTCTCAGTCTCCATTTCGGGCTCCTCCTCCCCCTCCTATCCCTTTACTGTTGGGATTCCTCAAGGGTCAGTTCTTGGTCCTCTTCTGTTCTCTATCTACACTCACTCCCTTGGTGAACTCAATCTATCCCACGGCTTCAACTATCATCTCTATGCTGAAGACACCCAAATCTACATCTCCGCCCCTGCTCTCTCTCTCTCTCTCCCTTCAGGATCGTGTCTCCTCCTGCGTTCAGAAGATCTCCATCTAGATGTCTGCCCGCCATCGAAAACTCAATATGTACAAGACTGAACTCCTTATCTTCCCTTCCAAACCCTGCCCTCTCTCTGATTTTCCTGTCACTGTAGACGGCACTACCAACCTTTATGTCTCACAAGCCCGCAATTTTGGTTTCATCCTCAACTCTGCTCTCTCGTTCACCCCTCACATCCAGTCCGTCATCAAAACCTGCCGGGCTCACCTCTGCAACATCGCCAAGATCCGCCCTTTCCTCTCTATTCAAATCGCTACCTTTCTGGTTCAGTCTCTCATCTTATCCTGACTCGTTTACTGCATCAGCCTCCTCTGTGATCTCCCATACTCCTGTCTCTCTCCACTTCAGTCTATACTTCACGCTGCTGCCCGGATCAGCTTTGTGTAGAAAGGCTCTGGGCATGTTATTCCCCTCCTCAAAAATCTCCAGTGGCTTCCTGTCAACCTACGCATCAAGCAAAAACTCCTCACTCTCAGCTTCAAGGCTCTCCATCACCTTGCTCTTACCACTTCACGTCCCTTTTCTCCTTCCACAGCCCAGCCCACATCCTCTGCTCCTCTGCTGCTAACCCCCTCATTGGACCTCGTTCTCACTTGTCCTGCTGTCGAGGCCTGGCCCACGTCCTCTCTCTGACCTGCAATGCCCTCCCTCCACACATCCACCAAGCTAGCTCTCTTTCTCCCTTCAAAGCTCTACTAAGAGCTCACCTCATCATAGACATCATCAATCGTATTTATTGAGCGCTTACTGTGTGCAGAGCACTGTACTAAGCGCTTGGGAAGTACAAGTTGGCAACATATAGAGACAGTCCCTACCCAACAGTGGGCTCACCTCCTCCAAGAAGCCTTCCCAGACTGATCCTCCTATTTCCTCTCCTCCTCCCCATCCCTCCAGCCCTACCTCCTTCCCCTGCCCACAACACCTGCATATATGTTTGTACAGATTTATTACTTTATTTATTTTACTTGTACAAATTTACTATTCTATTTATTTTGTTAATGATGTGCATTTAGCTTTAATTCTATTTGTTCTGACGACTTGACACCTGTCCACATGTTTTGTTTTGATGTTTGTCTCGCCCTTCTAGACTGTGAGCCCGTTGTTGGGTAGGGACCATCTCTATATGTTGCCAACCTGTATTTCCCAAGCGATTAGTACAGTGGTCTACACACAGTAAGCACTCAATAAATACGATTGATTGAATGAATGAATGAATGAATAAATGAATGAATCAGTAGTGGGAACTTGTGTCTCGACCCCCTGAAACACTTGACTCTTAGCAGGGAGAAGGAAAAGAGGAGGGGAGGTGCAGGACGGGGACACTTGTAGCTCATCCTTTGTTGGGGCTCAGACATGTATGGGAGGTGGTGGGGAAGCCTCTGGGTTGGACACTCCAGGATCACCTAGGTAGCTATAGAACTGTGGAGCTCCACTCTCACTGTCTCTATCCTCTTTCTTGAAAATTCAGGCTCCACATTCGCAGTGCAGCAGGAGCTGTGTAACAGGATTCAGAAAACGAGCCCAGCAAGGGGCGGCTGTCTGCTACTATTTTTGTGTCAGGTCCCCAGAGGGAGAGATTTCCAACCAGACAGGTAGATGTGTGCAGAGACCCAGCTCCTCACATGACCCAGAGACTGTGGGGCACTAAGCAGATGGTGACAGATGAAGGGCATGGGGAGCCAGAGACAGTTGATGGGAAAGCCCAAGGGGCAGACCAGATATGGACATGCCTGACTGCAGATATGGATGTCCAGGAGCTTTTACTCAGCAGCCTCCTTGCCCATGGGCTGGGGTGACTGCAGGGTTGGAAAACACAATCTCGTCACTGGGCAGGGGTGCTTGGGAGAGAGTGTTAGACCAGACGGGTCAGGTGTAATGAAGAGGCAAAAATCCCAGCCTGGGATGTGACCCTGACCTAGGTGGAGGGAAATGTGTGCTGTAGGGGGAGGTGAGACTCTGGTTCTTTTTCTTTTCTTCCCTCTTTTAAGGCACTCGATATTCATCCCACCTTCAGCCCCACAGCACTTACGTGCATATCCATCATTTGTCAATTTATTTATATTACAGTCCGTCTCCCTTTTTATACTGTGAACTCCTTCTGGGCAAGGAACGTGTCTACCCAAACTGTTGCATGTACTCCTCCAAGCACTTAGTACAGCATTCTGCACAGAGTAAGTGCTGACTGACTGACTGATTGATTGATTGAATGATTCTTTCCATTCAGACGTGGAGCAGTGTGTGAAGTGTCCTGAAGATCAGTATTCAAACATTGCGAGAGCTACCTGCCTTCACAAAGTGGTGACCTTCCTGTCCCCCAAAGAACCGTTGGGGCTGATCCTGGTCTGCATGACCTTCTCCTTCTTTCTCCTCACAGCCCTGGTTTTAGGGGTCTTCATTAAGCACCGGGACACCCCCATAATCCGTGCCAATAACCTCAATCTCAACTACACCCTCCTCATCTCCCTCAAACCGTGCTTCCTCTGTGCCCTGACCTTCATCGGCCAACCCACCACAGCCTCCTGCCTCCTCCGACAAACGGCTTTTGGAGTCGTGTTCACTGTATCCATCTCCTCCATTTTGGCCAAGACTGTCACCGTGATTGTGGCTTTCAAGGCCACAAGCTTGGGGAGCAGAGTCAGAAGGTGGGTGGGGCCCAGAGCCTCCATCTCAATAGTCCTGTCCTGCTCCCTGGTCCAGGTGACCATCTGTGTGATCTGGTTGGGCACCGCTCCCCCATTCCCGGAGTTGAACACAAGCTCTGAGCCTGGACTCATTATCCTAGAGTGTAACGAGGGCTCCGTGATTGCCTTCTACTGTGTCCTGGGCTACCTGGGCTTTCTGGCCCTAGTGAGCTTCACTGTGGCTTTCCTGGCCAGGAGGCTGCCCGACAGCTTCAACGAAACCAGGTTCATCACGTTTGGCATGCTGGTGTTCTGCAGCGCCTGGGCCTCCTTCCTCCCCGCATACCAGGGCACCAAGGGGAAGGCCACAGTGACCACAGAGATCTTCTCCATCCTGGCCTCCAGTGCCGTGCTTCTTGGCTGCATCTTCATCCCACAGTGTTATGTCATCCTGCTGCAGCCTGACAGGAACACCTGGGAGTGGTTGAAGAGGAAATGATCCCTGGGACTTTCGTTCAGGCCCGCTGTGTTTATTGCTTAACATTTTTCTCTACCCCACTTTTCTTACAATGGCAGGACCAAAGGAGAGAGAAATCCAGCCAGGGATATCCAGAAGGGATTCCCTGGCCAATCCGAATCATAGGTCAGGCCTGGGTGCTCCCATGGATCATTGGAGTGTTTGTCCCATAGCCTTCTGGACTCTTTCCTCCTCCAGGTGGTACTCCCACAGAGTCATCTGCCATCACCTGCTGGTTGCGCGGGAGACCATAGTGGGCTGGAGTTCACTCAAACCTGGGGCAGCAGATGGGGGAGGGAACAATGGGGATCAAAGTCTCAGAATGGGAAGGTGGAGACCCTTCCCAGTGGGACAGAACTCTCAGGGAGGAAGGAAGATCAACCCCATTTCCCTTTCCTATTTACCCTAGTTTCTACATCAGCTATTCACTTTGGTCTTCACTCCTTAAGCCCTTAGATATTCATTCCACCCAAAGCTCCTCTGCTCTTACGTCTTTAGGAGAAGACTTCTTTAGGAGGAGCAGCGTGGCTTAGTGGAAAGTGTGCGGGCTTTGGAGTCAGAGGTAATGTGTTCTAATACCCGCTCCGTCACTTAGCGGCTGTGTGGCTTTGGACATGCCACTTCACTTCTCTGGGCCTCAGTTACCTCATCTGTAAAATGGGGATGAAGACTGTGAGCCCCCTGAGGGACAACCTGATCACCTGGTAACCTCCCGAACGCTTAGAACAGTGCTTGGCACATAGTAAGCGCTTAATAAATGCCATCTAAAAAAAGTCCATATCCTTATCCTCTGTTGCCTCCACTATGTATAATTTATTCTATAGGTTGTCTCCCCTTCTACACTGTAAACCCCTTGTGGTCAGGGATCAGATCTAACAATTCTATTGTATTGTAATCTCCCAGGGGTTTAGTGCAGGCCACTGTACCTCAAGTGCTCAATATATACCATGGATTGTTGGAATTATTGACTGATTCATTCTTCTTTTTAAAAACTCATGTACTTCCGCCTCCCCCATCTCTTGTCCCCAGTGACCTGGCCTCTTTCTTCACCGAGAAAATTTAGACCATCAGGTGTGATCTCCCTAAAATCTTCCCTGCTCCTCTCCATTCTCTCTTCCTCCTGCCCCTTCTTCAACACTCCCATATCTCCCAGCAGTATCTCAATAGTAGGTCGCCTGCCTTCTCTCAAATTATACGCCGCACACCTACACATCCAACTCCATCCCTTCACAATTATCAAAGAACTTACCCCCATCTTCAGTTGTTAGCTTTCCAGTGACTTTTTCCCCACTGCTTTCAAACATGCTCATGTATTTCCTATCCTAAAAAAAACCCGCCCATGGCCCCTCGATGCTCTCCCATTGTAACCCTATCTGCCTCCTACCATTCCTCTCCAAACTCCTAGATAGTTGTCTACATTTTTTTCCCTCAAGTTCTTCTCCAAACCTCTCATTGAACCCCTTATATCTGGCTTCTGTCCCATTCACACCTAGGAATCCACTGTCTCAAATGTCACAAACGATCTCCTTCTTGCTAAATCTCACAGCTTCTATTCCATTCTAATTCCTCCTCGACCTCGCATCCACCTTTGATATTGTCAAGCACCCGCTTTGTCTGGAAATATTATCCAACCTTGTCTTTACTGACACTGTCCTCTACTGGTTCTCCTCCTATCTCCCTGGTCATTCCTTCTCAGCCCCTATGAGTTTCTCAGCTCCTCCTCTGCCTCCCACTCCCTAACTGTGGGCATTCTGCAAGGTTCAGTTCTGCGTCCCCTTCTATTCTCCGTCTACACTCACTCCCTTGGAGAAATCATTTGCTCCCAAGCCTTCAATTTCCACAGCTATCCAGCTGATTCCCAAATCTACATCTCCAGCCCCAATCTCTCTCCCTCTCTGCAGTCTCACATTTCCACTTGCCTTCAGGACATCTCTACTTGGATGTCCTCACAAAGCCTCCCATGTATCCTGTCCAAAACAGAACTCTTCATCTTCCCTCTCAAGAGCTGTCCTCCCCTGATTTTCGCATCACTTGTAGACAACACCACCATCCTTCCTGTCCCTCTAACCCATAACTTTGATATTGTCCTCGACTCATTTCTCTCATTCAAAGCACATCTTCAATTAGTCACTAAATCCTGTTACTCAAGCTTCACAGCATCGGTAAAATCCTCCCTTTCATCTCCATCCAAACTTCTACCACAGGTATCGGTGGTGATTCCCACGGTAATCCTATCCCACCTCAATTCCTATACCGGCCTAATTGCTGCCCTCCCTACCTCTTGCCTATCCCTATTCCATTCCATATGTCACTCTTCTGCCTGGATCATTTGCCTAGATTTTTTCCCTGGATCCAGTTCATCCTTACTTGCTTTAACTTTGCCCTCTCCTCTGCCTCGCAAAAGTATTTCTCCATCTTTATTGACACCCATACTTATTCTCCTCACCAGTTGTTCCTGTTCCCTCACCTCCCACATCCCTTGACCTTAATGACCTGGCTTCCTTTTTTATTGAGAAAATTGAAACTATCAGCAGTGACCTTCCTAACATCTCCCCTGCTCCTCTCCAGTTCCTGTCCCTTCTTCAACTCTCCCTTCCTTCCCAGCAGCATGTAAAGAGGAGATGTCCTGCTTTCTCTCAAAATCCATCCCTCTACCTATGCCTCCCACCCCAACCCTTTCCATCGTATTGAAACACTTTCCCCTACTTTTTTCCCTTCCAGATTGCCATTTTGAGCAGTTTGCTCTCCAATGATTTCTTCCCCACTGCTTTCAGTAAATGTAGGGGAAGGAGATTTGAACCAGAATCATTTTTATTGTAACTGGGTAAAGAAATGGGAAAAGGGCAGAACCTGAAAGGACAGGATCAGAGGCCCAGAGTAGAGCCTGAATCAGAATTGCTGTTCCCAATCTGACTCATCGAGGATTCTCCTGGAGAAAGAGGGCAGATCTCCCTCTGACCTTGGGAGCTGCTGTCTTCAACCTTCTCCTGGGGATAGAAATTGGCGCTTGACTCAATCAATCAATCAATCAATCAATTAGTCGTATTTATTGAGCGCTTACTGTGTGCAGAGCACTGTACTAAGCGCTTGGGAAATACAAGTTGGCAACATATCGAGACAGTCCCTACCCAACAGTGGGCTCACAGTCTAAAAGGGGGAGACAGAGAACAAAACCAAACATACTAACAAAATAAAATTAATAGAATAGATATTTACAAGTAAAATAAATAAATAAATAGAGTAATAAATATGTTCAAACATACATGCATATATACAGGTGCTGTGGGGAAAGGAAGGAGGTAAAATGGGGGGATGGAGAGGGGGACGAGTGGGAGAGGAAGGAAGGGGCTCAGTCTGGGAAGGCCTCCTGGAGGAGGTGAGCTGTCAGTAGGGCCTTGAATGGAGGAAGAGAGCTAGCTTGGCGGATGGGCAGAGGGAGGGCATTCCAGGTCCGGGGGATGACGTGGGCCGGGGGTCGATGGCGGGACAGGCGAGAACGAGGTACGGTGAGGAGATTAGCGGCAGAGGAGCAGAGGGTGTGGGGTGGGCTGTAGAAGGAGAGAAAGGAGGTGAGGTAGGAGGGGGCGAGGTGATGGACAGCCGTGAAGTCCAGGGTGAGGAGTTTCTGCCTGATGCGCAGATTGATTGGTAGCCATTGGAGATTTTGAGGAGGGGAGTAACATGCCCAGAGCGTTTCTGGACAAAGACAATCCGGGCAGCAGCATGAAGTATGAAGTATGGCTCAGCTTAACTCAGGCCGTCATGACCATCCATGAAGGGGAGGTTGAGAGATGAAGGGAAGGGTGGCACATTATAGATCTGGGAACTGATGCTGGAGATCACCATATGATGAAAGAGCATACTGTGGTGAAGTTTATTGCATCACGTGTCTGTGGGAAGAGGCCAACATTTGAACTCTCATCTCAGGGTACATTATCTCCTGAAAATGGCCCTGGTGATCTCAACTTCTATTTTTCTTTTTCATGATTCCCCTGCCGCTCTAGTAGCTGTCATTTGGTGTTCCTGTCCGGCCTCAGCAGAATGATGTAGGCCTTGGGCCCAAAGATACAGCCTAGAAGCCTAGCACTGGAATCCAGGTTGGAGAAGATCTCAGCTACCACTATGGCCTTGCCCTTGATAATCAGATAGGTAGGCAGGAAGGGAACCCAGACGCTGAAGAATACCAGCATGCTAAACGCGAAGAGCCTGGCCTCGTTGAAGCTCTCGGGTAGCCTCCTGGCCAGGAACGCCACAATAACACTGACGAGAGCCCGGAACCCCACGTAGCCAAGGACGCAGTAGAAGGCAAATGTGGAGCCCTCATTTTACTGGACACTGATGAGACCAGGCTCAGATACCATGTCCACGTCTGGGACCGGAGGGGAGGTTCCCAGCCAGGATACCCACTTGAAAGAGGGAGCAGATGAGGACGATGGAACTGGGTGCCTTGGAGGCCCAACCAAGTCTACAGTCTGCTGATCAGCCGTGTGACTTTGGGCAAGTCACTTAACTTCTCTGTGCCTCAGTTACCTCATCTGTAAAATGGGGATTAAGAGTGTGAGCCCCACGTGGGACAACCTGATTATCTTGTATCTACCCCAGCGCTTAGAACAATGCTTGGCACATAGTAAGCGCTTAACAAATGCCATCATCATCATTCTGCTTCCTGGCATGGTGGCCCTAAAGGCCAAGACCGCAGTGATGGTCTTTGTCAACACGGAGGAAATAGCCACAGAAAAGACAACTCAAAAGACTATTTGTCGCAAGACACAGGTCACCAGGCCAGGACCGCCAATGAAGGTCAAGGAGGACAAGAAGCACAGCAACAGTGCTGTGAGGAGAGTGTGACTGAGAGTGCGGTTATTAGCTTTCACTATTGGCGTGTCCCGGTGGTGTATAATTATCCCCAAATCCAGAGCAGTGAGGAGTGATAAACCAAGAGCTGTGAACACCAGAGCCATTCCCAAAGGTGTGTCATAGGACAGGAAGGTCACTATTTTCAGGTTACATTGATCTCTTCGATAATTCAGATAATGCTCTTCAGGACACTTTGTACATTGATCCACATCTGAACGGAATAAATGGGATTTCACACCATGCCTAGGATAAGGTGGGTAGTTCCGGTTGCTGAATGTAAGAAGCTCATAATAGAGGTGGAAAGGGAAAAAGGGAGGGGCAACAAGGATGATCAGGTGGAGGGAGGAGCTTCATGAAGAGGACAATCTGAATGATGGGTTCTGCTTAATCTAGAGAATGAAAGGCCGAAAGGGGAGTTGTTTGAAGTTTCCCAAATCGCAAAGAATGGACTGGGTAGAACGAGAAATGTTGTCCCGCAATCCACCAACCATCATGACAAGAGGGCAAATAGAACGATGGGTGTCCAGGAGGGCAACTAACACACACACAACCTCCAAACATCCTGATGCCTCTGTCAGAGGCTGAATCCCAAGTTGGATGGACAGGGTGGCTGCTTTGGGTGGCATGGGTGAAAGCTTCTTATCAGTCATCACTCCATTATCAAGCAAATAATCAGTCAATCAATCAAAGAGCGTTATTCATTGAATGCTTACTCTGTGCAAAACACTCTACTAAGCACTTGAGAAAGTACAATTGAATCACTAGACATGGTCCCTTCCCTCAAGGTGTTTCCAGTCCAGCCGGGAATATAGACACCAAAAGAAATACTGGTAAGGAGAAAGCAATGGAGTTGAAAGACATACGTGTAACCCAGGGGATGCGGGGGAGGGGGAGGGGACTGATGGCGGTTGAGGACCCAGTGCTTAGTTGACTGTGGAAGTATTCCAGATTCTGGGCATTCTAAAGTGTCTATTCCTAATCCCAATTTCTTTCTTGTTCTCAGAAAGCCCTCCCAGAAAGCTTTGTTCTGACCACCAGTCTTTTACCAGGAAAACCCGTCGCTGCAGACACCTACCTGCTTGATTGGTGATCTCTCCTTTAGAATAGGGGACACAGTCATAGCAGCAGACAGCTTTTCCTTCCCCAGATGTTTTCCTGAACACCGGCCCACAGCTCTCACTGCACACGGAACAAAGGATCTGATCAAGGACATGAAAGAGGGATTCGGCTTTCCTTTGTAAGACTCAGGGGAATGGAGGAAGAAAAGAAAGCCTGTGGTGATATCAGGGCAATAGTACACTCCTTACAAAGAGGCACGAGACAGTCAATTCCAATCATGGACAGATACGAGATCATTGTTTCACCATTTTCCACAACCCTTGGGCCTTCTGGGTCGGAATGAAAATCTTGCATCTCATTCAATAACTCCCCCTCCCAGCCCAGTTGTACAATTCCTGGGATGGACATTGAAAGGTATGAAGCTTTACCAGGTAGGAGGAGATGGAGTACACACATTACGAAGAGAACAGAACCAACCCAAATCAGAGACTCTCACTCATGCATCCCCCAAAATATCGAATTAACTGGATTCACCTGCCTCCATGCCTATCACTTCAGGGTAGGCCGAGATCATGGTCGCCCTTGTCTTTCAAGGATATCTTTGGATGGTTCTACACTTTTATCTGTAAATCTATTTGGGTAACATAGCTATCATTCTGTCTCCTACAGTGCAGAAACAAGCTCTTCTGCCAATATGGTTGGTACACCTTCTTACATTTGTACTTCCGCACTCTGTAATTTGTTTAAATGTCTATCTCTCCCATTAGATGGTATTTGATAGTAACACCTACTCCGGATACTAGTCATAGTAGTCTCCACCCCATGAGACCCCAAATCCAACTTTTTGAACCATTTTGATCCATTCCTCACATTCCTTCTCTCTTTTTCCATCCGTGTATTGATCCTTAGGGACTTCACTACCCACATAGATGTTCATGATGACCCTTCCTTTGGCCACTCTCAATCACTCCTCAAGTCCACTGATCTTGTGCTCCACCCCAGCTCAACCACTCACCATTCATTCATTCCTTAATTGATTAAGTTGTATTTACTGAGCACTTACTGTATGCAGAGCACTGTATTTAGCTCCAGGGAGAGCAAAATGCAACAGTAAACAGATTCGTTCCCTGCACACAATGAGCTTACAGTCTAGAGGGGGAGACAGACATTAATGAAAGTATGTAAATTATATTACAAATATGTACATATGTGCTGTAGGGCTGGGAGGGGGGATGAATAAAGTGAGCACTTCAGGGGGATACGGAAGAGAGTGAGAGAAGAGGAAAGGAGGACTTAATCAGGGAAGTCCTCGTGGAGGAGATGTGCTTTCAATAAGACTCTGAACAGGTGGAGAGTCATTGTCTGTTGGATTTGAGGAGGGAGAGTATTCTAGGCCAGGGGACGGATGCGGTTGAGTGGTCTGCAATGAGATAGAAGGGATTGAGAAACAGTGAGAAGGTTAGTATTAGGGAACGAAGTGTGCTGGCTGAGTTGTAGTAGGAGGATAGCGGGCAAGTTGATTGAAGCAAATGGTAAGGAATTTCTGTTTGATGTATAGATGGATGGGCAGCCACTGGAGGTTCTTGAGGAGTGGGGAGATATGGGCTGAGGGTATTTGTATAAAAATGATCCGGGCAACAGAGTGAAGTATGGACTGGAGTGGGAAAAGACAGAGGCAGAGGCAGGGAGATCAGCAAGGAGACTGGTGCAGTAATCAAGGTGGGATAGGATAAGTGCTTGGATTAACAAGATAGCATTTTGGATGTAGAGGAAAGGGTGGCTTCTAAAGATGCTGCGAAGATGGAACCGACAGAACACACACACACACACACGCACAAACACACACATAAACTTGGATACACACTTCATCTCATCATTTCCAGCCTCTGTACAATCTCTATCATCACCAACTCGGAAATCCCCTTATCTGACCACAACGTCCTCACCTGCCTTCTCTCCTACACACCTCCACCCGACAAACCTGCCCTATTCCCCGACAGAGACCTCTGATATTTTGATCCATCCAATTTGCTCAAGTATGTATTTATTTTGATGCTTTTGATGCCTTTCTACTTGTTTTGTTTTGCTGGCTGTCTCCCCCACCTTCTAGAATGTAAACCCGTTGTTGGGTAGGGATTGTCTCTATCTGTTGCCGAACTGTACTTTCCAAGGGCTTAGTACAGTGCTGTGCACACAGTAAGCGCTCGAAAACTACGACTGACTGAATGAATGAATACTCAAACTATCTTCCCTTGATGACCAAATTGGCACCCACAACCACCCACTCTACTGCACGCACATGCTCCCCTATTCCTTCGCTGATCTTATACCACTAACCCACAGCCCTGGATCACTTGCACAGTCTGCCCCCTTCACTCTTGTGCACGAGCCACAGAGCGCCGCTGGCAGAAATCTAGGTAACAGGCCAATTTTGTTCACTTCAAGTTTATCCTTGAGTACTTTAACTCTGCCCTCTTCTCTGCCCATCAAAATTCTTAGTCCATCCTTATTGATGCCCATCCCCATACCCCTTACCAGTTGTTTCAGACATTTAATTCTCTTCTCCAGGCCGTTGCCCCTCCCCACCCCACCCCCACCTCCATTCTCTTGCCTCTAATGACCTGGCTACCTACTTTATTGAGAAAATTGAAACTATCAGGCATGATCTACATAAAATCTCCCCTGCTCCTTTTCAGTCTCTCTCTTCTCCTGCCCCTTCTTCAACTCTCCTATAATAATAATAACGATGATGATGTTAAGCACTTACTATGTGCCGAATACTGCTCTAAGCTCTGGTGTAGACATAAGGTAATTAAGTGAGGCTCCCAGTCCTAATCCCCATTTTACAGATGAGGTAACTAAGGCACAGGGAAGTGAAGTGACTTGCCCAAAGTCGCAAAGCTGACATGTAGCAGCGCTGGGATTAGATCCCATGAACTCTGACTCTCAAACCCATGCTCTTCCCACTAAGCGAAATTGCTTCTCAAATCCCATCCTATAGTCACAGTCCTATGTTTCCCAGCTGCATCTCTAGAAGATTTCCTGACTTCTCTTAAAATCCATCCCATCTACCCGCACATCTGACCCTAACTCTTCACACCTTATCAAAGCATTTTCCCTCTCCCGTCTTCTCTCCCTAACAGCCATTTTCAACTGTTTGCACTCCAATGATTTCTTCCACACTGCTTTCGAGCATGCTGATGTCACCCTTATCCTAAATAAACCCTCCCTTGATCCCACAGTTCCCTCCAGTTATCATTCCATCTCCCACCTACCATTCCTCTCCAAACTCCTTAAGTGAGTTATCTATACCCACTGTCTCAAATTCCTCTTCTCCGATTCCCCACTGTCTCAAATTCCTCTTCGCCAATTCCTTCCTTGACCCCTTTCAATCTGGCTTCTGTTCCCTCTGTTACTCAGAAATCAGCCTCTCAAAGTTCATAAATGATCACTTCTTACCAAATCCAATGGCTTCTACTGTATCCTAATCCTACTTGACCTCTTATCTGCCTTCCACAATGTCGATCACCCCCAACTCCTGGAACCATTACCTAACCTTGGCCTCGCTGACACTCACCTCTCCTGGTTCTCTTCCTATCGCTCTGCCTGCTCACTCTGTCTCTTTTGCAGGCTCCTCCTCTGCATCCCACCCACTAACTGTGAGTGTCCCTCAAAGTTCAGTTCTGTATCTCCTTCTATTCTCCATCTACACCCACTCTCTTTGAGAATTCATTCATTCCCATGACTTCTGACTTCAACTACCACCTCTATGCAGATGATTCCCAAATCTACATCTACAGCCCTCATCTCTCTCCCTATCTGCAGTCTTTCAGTTGCTCCTACATTTAAGATGTCACTACTTGGATGTCCTGTCGTCATTTCAAATTTAACATGCACAACACAGATCTTCTTATCTTCCACCCAAACCCTGTCATGCCCCTCAACTTTCCTATCACTCTAGGCAGCACCACCGTCTTTCCTGTGTCACAAACCCATAACCGTGGGGTTAACCTTGGCTCATCACTCTCATTCAGCATACCTATTCAATCCATCACTAAATCCGTTCAGTTCAACCTTCACAATATCACTAAAATCTGCTCTTTCCTCTCTATCCATACTGCTATCATGTTAATCCAAGCACTTATCCTATCCCACCTTGATTACACTACCAGTCTCCTTGCTGACCCCTCTGGCTCCTGCCTCTCACCACTCCAGTCCGTACTTCATTCTGCTGCCCGGATCATTTTTATACAAACACCTTCAACCCACGTTTCCCCACATCAAGAAACTCCAGTGGTTGCCTATCCACCTATTCATCACACAGAAATTCCTTACCATAGGCTTTGAAACACTCAATCACCTTGCACATTCGTATTTGTTGACAGATATTGTGCTATCACAAGAACACCCTGACCTCTATCCTCTAGGTGACTGAGGCATGAGTACATATGTAGACTGAGTTATCATGGTAACTTTCATCTTCAGAAGAAGGCTAATAGAGTGAAAAAAGCAAATGCAATGATAAAGAGAATCTGAGTCTGCAAAAGCATTAACATTCAATATACAACATTCAACAAACTAATTCTTGTTGTTGTTGTTTTTTCTGCTGGAGTTGGTTATTTCTGTTTGTGTGCAACCATCAGTCAGAACCAAAGCCCAGGGCTGCTGCCAGGGGAGAATCATTTCCTTTTTGTGTCCCGACAGAAAATCGAATTGATTTTTACCTCCTCGGTAAGTTCCTTGTGGGCAGAAAACCTGTCTCTTCATGCTTCTGTACTTCCCAGTTTTCTAAGACAGTGCATTGCACCAAGTGGATCCTCAATAAATACTCCTCCCTGCTTCCCCACAGCCACCTCCTCCTCTTCCTACTACGAATAGTACTACTATTACTATTCCTATTACTGCTAATCATATTACTACTACTAGGACTACTACTACTATTACATTACCTGAGAAAATAGCTGGTCCCAAGTTATCTGCTCCTTCCTGATTTTGAAATATTTTCCAGCTGGGGTCAGGGGGACAAATTGTCCCACTTTAACTTTCCCAAATCGACCTGGTCAACAGCGTTGGTGTGGAATCGGGTGTTCTTTAGGAGCGAGTTGAGCTGGAGGGAGAGACTAACACCAGTGATTGTATTCCAGCCCATCACCATCTGCTCACCCCTTCATGTTCCCATGATAACCTGAGCCAAAGGATCTGAGGAGACTGGACTGACCAGCTGGAGATCTTTAAAGACAAGGTAGGTGTTAACTGGTGTATTCAGGAACTGTTTCCAGGAAGGAAACAGTATTTTAGTATCTCTAAACATCTTTGGCACTTCAGTAAATGATCCTCTGACCCAGCGATGGCCAGACTGGCCAGGACCCAAGTAAAAGACACTCAAGACCTACAGTACCTGGGTTCATATTGCCAATGGCTACAGGCTGACAGTAGCCTACCTAGGGAGCTAGAATTCAGGGAAGAAGGGAAGCATTACCTGCCATGGATGAGGAAATTGACTTTATCCATCCCCCAGCATCTCGATCTCCTTCCTGGCCAAGGGTTTCTGTTGGAGGGCATGAGCTATGGCATACAATGCACTGCACACACTGTAACTCTGAAAACACAGATTCATGTCCCAGAAGGACATGGGCCTGCTCTCCAAAGTACCATTTTTATTACAAAGCCCTGGCACTGGCAATCTGTCCTGTTCTTCTACAGGTGGATAGTCAAAGGCCCATGCCCAGAACGACTGTATAAACACATCCTGTGGATATTTCCCAGGGTTCAGGGTCAGCTCAAAATCCCTGAAACCCAGAATGTCATTCCTGTGGCCTGAAAATAACACGGCATCTTGGAAAACGTTGTTACCTATGTCTAAGAAATTTATGGTAAAATCCCAATCAGAGATTCTGACCCAAACTATACCAACAACAGGAACAATATTCTTATTACGTACAAAAAAACAATAAAGATAATTTATCCCCTTAAACAATAACCACATTGGCTGATGATTTAATAATAATAATAATAATAATAATAATGGTATTTATTAAGCGCTTACTATGTGCAAAGCACTGTTCTAAGCACTGGGGAAGTTACAAGGTGATCAGGTTGTCCCACTGGGGGCTCACAGTCTTAATCCCCATTTTACAGATGAGGGAACTGAGGCCCAGAGAAGTTAAGTAACTTGCCCAAAGTCACACAGCTGACAATTGGCAGAGCCGGCATTTGAACCCATGACCTCTGAATCCAAAGCCCGTGCTCTTTCCACTGGGCCCGCTCTTGGGTAGGGACCATCTCTTTATGTTGCCAACTTGGACTTTCATTCATTCATTCATTCAATCATATTTATTGAGAGCTTACTGTGTGCAAAGCACTGGACTAAGTTCTTGGGAAGCACATGTTGGCAACATTCCGAAGCAGCGTGGCTCAGTGGTCCGAAGAGCCCGGACCTGTGGGTTCCAATCCCGCTACTATTTGTCTGGCAGGTCACTTCACTTCTCCATTCATTCATTCATTCATTCAATCGTATTTATTAATGTTTGTGTAATAAGACTCAAATTGAGTAATTTGAGTAAACTCAAATTTACTTTCAGTAAAGTATTCCCGGATTCTCTCAGTGCAAGCCACATAGCTTCCATTCCTGGACATTTTCTCTGTCATGGTCTTGGTGAACATCTCCCCTCTAATGTCATTGGTGACCAGGAGGCAGAACCAGACCCAGTGAAAATGTTTCATGGGACAGATCATTCCCAAGTGCAGATCTGGAGACATCATAGAGATTTGATAGAGAAATGGGAACTGAGCTTTATCCTTGAGAATGGGGTGCACTGGGCCATAGTAGAGCTACATGGAGACAGAGTGGGTTAAGAGGTGGGGTGGACCAGGGAAAACACTGACACACATATACAAGGCATATAAGGAAGTTCCATTTTCCCAAAGACTGCCTCTCCTATTGTGATCAAAGACTGGAGAAGTTCATTGCATTTACCTTGGCTCCCTCAAAACAATTCCCTGATTAGAAATGTCCCATATGGTTTGGGAAAGCGAAAAATGAGATGAATCAGATACCATCATTTTCTTTGCAATTTCTGATCCTAAGAATTCCCTTCAGCAGGAGTTTTGGAATCTCTCAACGAGCACATTTATCCTCTTCATCAGGATGACCCACTCCTCAGAGGCAGCTCCCTGGCCCAGAGACAGATGGCTTCCTAGAGCTACCTAGAGCTACCTGAGACAGATGGCTGCCTAGAGCTTCTTAGGCTCCTCTTGGTCAGTGTTAAGCATGCTGGTGCTTCAAAAATAGACATCCTGTAACCTCATGCTTGGTCATGATGCCACTGTACATGTCCAGGATTTTAGCATTCACTGGAGGCAGGAGGTGATGTATACCCGATAATCAGGCTCACTTTAAAAACTGAAGACCTTAAAAGTAAGTTCATGCTTATTCCAGCCCACCAGAAACACAGCGGCAGCTGAGGGAGCAAGGATTAGGTCAGGGGAGGGCTAGGTTAGAGGGGAGGGAAGACATGGAGTGGGATAGTTACAGACGTGCTGAGCAGGGCCATGACATTTAAACCCCTGGAAGCATTCAGCCTGGAGACAGGGAAAGTCTCAGCTTTTGCAGGGTGGGGGTGGGGGAGGGTTAGTTTGGGAGATTAGTCTTGGGGTGGACTGAGAGAAAATCCACTTCACCTAGCTGTGCCCTATTTCCCCTCTTCATTCCACTGTGTGACTTAAGGTTTTGGGGAGGAATGGGGAGATGGAGGATTCTGGAGGGACTGGTACAACTAAGTGGGTAGTATGGGGAAATTGTGTTGGGAAGAAACAGGCATACTAGTAGCTGGAGGTATGAAGGGCCATTTTGGATAATCTTCACAGCCAATCCCTGAATTCCCTCCACGCTCCAGTTTTCCATCACAGTCAGAAGTGATAATACTAGTAGTAGTGGCAATATTTATTGAGCACCTATATGGAGCAATTCCTTGTACTGAGCACTTGGGAAGTATAGAATGATTAAGTGACACATGTCCTTCCCTCACACTCTAGTGGAGGAAACAAATTGTAAGTATTTACAACCAAAGTGGTTCAAAAAATGAATAAGGGCTTATACACATCAGTGCTGACGTTGGTAATAGATACATTCGTAAGTACTAGAGTTGGCTGAAAGGATGGTATGGCTCAGAGTACTGGCAAAGCAACTGAGGAAGTCTTGTTGAAGGAGGAGGGATATAAGCAGGGATTTGAATGTGTGAAGAACTGTGGTATGTCTGATGTGAAGAGGGAGAAGTTCCAAGTTGGCGCACGAGGGGCCGGATCCCCACTGTGAACTATTTTACTACCAATTTGTCCCACACTTGAGACCCCAAGACGTCTGTCATCCCATACACTCCATACATAATGGAAATGTAGTTTCCATTAGTTTCTCCACATTCAACTACCCACCGTTTAAATTTATTGCATCAGTCACTTCTTCTGGATTCTTCTGGAATTCCACTGCATTCTGCTCTCCCCACTATGCCATAAGACACCTCACCATCGTCCCATATCCCATCCATTTCTGTCATCTTCTTGGATTGCACAATACCCCCGAAAGACTCAGAATCCCTGCTGATCTCTGATTTTAAACCCCAGGTTTTATTCCCTCTACTGGTCCTGCTGACCTTTATCCTGCCACTCAACTTCCCATCTGCAGGATGTGAGAGTCCCATCTCTGAAGCACGTGGAGTGGGGAATTTCTGATGACGATCAGCAATCCCACAGAAATGTTGGGAGACATATATCTGTAACCTTACCAGTGAAATCAATATGAATATTCACCTAGAGCACATCAATCAATTAGAATCTGTGTGACCCAGTGGAAAGAGAACAGGCCTGAGAGTCAGATGACCTGGGTAAGAACCTATCCTAGCTTTGCCACTTGCCTGGTATGTGATCTTCGGCAAGACATTTCACTTCTCTCTGCTTCAGTTCTCTCATTTACAAAATGGAGATTCAATACTTGTTCTCCCTTCTGCTTAGACTGAGAGCTCCATGTTGTCTCTGGTGATCTTGTATCTAGCTCAGAGCTTAATACAGTCCTCAGCACAAAGTAATCACTTAATAAATACCACAACTATTAGCCACAGGTTTTGAGTTCCTCAAGGGACAACAACCATATGATGATTCCAAGTACTTAGTATAGTGTCCCGCATAGAGTCAGATCATAATAAATATTATTACTAGTGTTTATGTGCACCTACTATGTGCAGACCCTCGTACTGAGGGCTTGGACGAGTATGATAAAGTTAGTAGACATTGTCACTGCCCTCAAAGACCTTATAATCTAGTGGGGGAATCAGGCACTAAAATAAATTACAGGTTCGTGTCACAACAGAGTTTGAAGATATGTACATAAGCATTATGGATTAATGTCCACAGTAATCAATAGTCACTGATGGAAAAGTAGTGAGGTAGTCTGTAAAGTTATGAGACAAGAGCAGATTTCTATTGTCAGACTGACTGTCATGCACGTGTCTATACAGGATAGATACAAATGGACGAAATATTTTCCAACTCAATCAAATCACAGAAGCAACTGGTCCTGTATAAAGGGAGATTGAACTGATATGTGCACAAGAGCCCTCACAGCAAACTTAACTGGGATCTGGTACCCTAATGCTGTTCTATTGCCATGGGAATAGGATTGAGCCTGGATCCCTTGTGCTTGGGAACTTGTAAAGACCCAGCACCCAGGAGCTGCTCATGGATACTGCTAACGACATCCCTCCTATTCGTTCATTTATTCATTCATTCAATCGTATTTATTGAGCGCTTACTGTGTGTAGAGCACTGTACTAAGCGCTTGGGAAGTACAAGTTTGCAACGGATAGAGATGGTCCCTACCCAACAGCGAGCTCACAGTCTACATGGGGGAGACAGACAACAAAACAAAACATATTAACAAAATAAAATAAATAGAATAGTAAATACGCACAAGTAAAATCAAAAGAGTAATAAACATGTACAAACATATATACAGGTGCTTTGGGAGGGGAAGGGGGTAAGGCGGGGGGGATGAGGAGGGGGAGGAGGGGGAGGGGAAGGAGGAGGCTCAGTCTGGGAAGGCCTCCTGCAGAAGGTGAGCTCTCAGTAGGGCTTTGAATGGAGGAAGAGAGCTAGCTTGGCGGATGTGCGGAGGGAGAGCAGTGTGAGGACGTGGGCCGGGGGGTCGGTGGCGGGAAAGGAGAGAATGAGGTCCACTGAGGAGGCTAGCGTCTGAAGAGCGGAGGGTGTGGTCTGGACTCTAGAAGGAAAGAAGGGAGGTGAGGTAGGAGGGGGCGAGGTGATGGAGAGCCTTGAAGCCGAGAGTGAGGAATTTTTGCCTGATGTGTAGATTGATTGGCAGCCACTGGAGATTTTTGAGGAGGAGAGTAACATGCCCAGAGCGTTTCTGCACAAAGATGATCCGGGCAGCAGCGTGAAGTACAGATTGAAGTGGGGAGAGCCAGGAGGATCGGAGATCAGAGAGGAGGCTGATGCAGTAATCCAGTCGGGATATGATGAGACTGAACCAGCAGGGTAGCGGTTTGGATGGAGAGGCAAGGGTGGATCTTGGCAATGTTGTGAAGGTGAGAGCATCAGGTTTTGGTGACGGATTGGATGTGAGGGGTGAATAAGAGAGAGGAGTCAAGGATTACACCAAGGTTGCGGGCTTGTGAGACGGGAAGGATGGTAGTGCCATCAATAGTGATGGGAAAGTGAGAGGACAGGGTTTGGGAGGGAAGATAAGGAGTTCAGTCTTGGACATATTGAGTTTTAGATGGCGGGCAGAAATCCAGATGGAGATGCCTTGAAGGCAGGAGGAGACCCGAGCCTGAAGGGAGGGAGAGCGAGCAGGGGCAGAGATGTAGATTTGGGTGTCATCAGCGTGGAGATGATAGTTGAAGCCGTTGGAGCTATTGAGTTCCTATAATAGCCACCGGCATGTCCAGCCGCTCCTGCTCACAGCTGTAGTTGGGACCACTGCAGCAGTTCTTCCCGAGAGCAAAGCCATAGAACTCTCTGTGTCAATATGGTTAAAAAAGTGGATGTTGAAGAGGTAGAAGCCCACAGAAATGTTGGGTAAGAGAGAAAAGGGTGGATCTTAGCGATGTTGTGGAGGTGAGACCAGCAGGTTTTGGTGACGGATTGGATGTGTGGGGTGAATGAGAGAGCGGAGTCGAGGATGACACCAAGGCTGTGGACTTGCGAGACGGGAAGGATGGTAGTGACGTCTACAGTGATGGGAAAGTCAGGGAGAGGGCAGGGTTTGGGAGGGAAGATAAGGAGTTCAGTCTTGGACATATTGAATTTTAGATGGCGGGCAGACATTCAGATGGAGATGTCCTGAAGGCAGGAGGAGATACGAGCCTGTAGGGAGGGAGAGAGAGCAGGGGCAGAGATGCAGATTTGGGTGTCATCAGCGTAGAAATGATAGTTGAAGCCGTGGGAGCGAATTAGTTCACCAAGGGAGTGAGTGTAGATACAGAACAGAAGAGGACCTAGAACTGAGGAACCCCTACAGTAAGGGGATGGGAGGGGGAGGAGGAGCCCGCAAAGGAGACTGAGAATGAATGGCCGGAGAGATAAGAGGAGAACTAGGATAGGATGGAGTCTGTGAAGCCAAGGTTGGATAGCGTGTTGTGGAGAAGGGGGTGGTCCACAGTGTTGAAGGCAGCTGAGAGGTCGAGGAGGTTTAAGATAGATTAGGGGCCATTGGATCTGGCAACAAGGAGGTCATTGGTGACCTTTGAGGGGGTAGTTTCGGTGGAGTGTAGGGTATGGAAGCCAGATTGGAGGAGGTCAAGGAGAGAGCTGGTGTTGAGAAATTCAAGGCAGCGAGTGTAGATGACTCGTTCTAGGAGTTTGGAAAGGAATGGTAGGAGGGAGATCGGGCGATAGCTAGAAGGGGAGGTGAGGTCAAGAGTGGGTTTTTTTAAGATGGGTGAGACATGGGCATGTTTGAAGGCGGAGGGGAAGGAACCAGTGGAGAGTGAGTGGTTGGAAATGGAAGTTAATGAGGGGAGGAGGGAAGGGGAGAGGGATTTCATAAGAATAGAGGGAATGGGGTCAGAATCACAGGTGGATGGAGTAACACTTGAGAGGAGGGAGGAGATCTCATCTGAAGATACTGCTGGGAAGGATGGGAGAGTAGCGGAGAGGGTTGAGAGCGGGGGGCTGGAGAAGGGGAAGGGGTGACTTCTGGGAGCTCAGACCTGATGGAGTTAATGTTACTAATGAAGTAGGAGGCCAGATCGTTGGGGGTGAGGGATAGAGAAGGGGGAGGAACAGGGGGCCTGAGAAGGGAGTTAAATGTATGGAAGAGCTGACGGGGAAGATGGGCATGGATGTTAATAAGGGAGGAGAAATAGTTTTGCCTGGCAGAGGAGAGTGCAAAGCTAAGGCAGGAAACGATAAACTTGGAGTGAACAAGGTTGGCCTGGTGTTTAGACTTTCCCCAGCAGCCTTCAGCAGCTCGAGCATAAGAGCGAGGAGGCAGACAGTGGCAGTGATCCTAGGCTGTGGGTTAGTGGTTTGAGAGCAGCGAAGTGAAAGGGGAATGAGCAAGCCGAGCTGAGTAGAGAGGGTAGAGTTGAGAGCAGTAATCTGGTCATCAGGATTGGGTACAGAGGAAAGGGAGGCGAAGTGGGATGTGAGACGCTCAGAAAGATGGTTGGGGTCGAGATAGCGGAGGTCTCTGTGAGGTAGTAATATAGATTTACAGGGGAGAGGAGTGTGAGTGAAGAGGTAAATGAGAAGGTAATGATCAGAGAGAGGGATTTCAGAGTTGGTGAGGGTGGAGATAGTGCAGCGGTAGGAGATGATGAGGTCGAGGCTGTGACCAAGTTGGTGAGTGGGTGAGGTGGAGTGGAGCAGGAGGTTGGAAGCGTCAAGGAGAGATAGAAGGCTTTTGGCAGAGTAGTCACCAGGGACATCCATGTGGATGTTGAATTCTCCGAGGATCAGAGTGGGCATGAAAAAGGAGAGAAGGAAGGTGATAAAGGGGTCAAAGTCATTAAAAAAAATTGGAGGTAGGGCCAGGGGGGCGGTAGATGACGGCTACAAGAATCTGGAGGGGGTGGTAAAGGCGAATAATATGGGCTTCAAAGGAGGGGAAGGAAAGGGAAGGCGGAGGAAGGTAGTGCAAAAGCCACATTGGGGTGCAAAAAGGAAGCCGACACCTCCTCCTTTTCAGGTGAGTCTGGGGGAGTGGGAGAAGAAGAGCTTAGGAACTGTGCTTTGCACATAGTAAACGCTTAATAAATGTCATCCAAAAAAAAAAGAAAAGAGCTGCAGAAGAGACCGTGTCATCCGGAGTGAGCCATGTTTCAGTTAGGGCCAGGAGGAGAGAGCTGGAAAGGAACAGGTCAGTGATGAACGGGAGCTTACCTATAATGGAGTGAGGGTTCCAAAGACCACACTAGGAAGCAGCTGTGGAAGGAGGGGAGGGAGGGGAAAGGATGCGAGTGGTGGGGAGGATTTGGATTGGAATGAGTTGGCAGGGGGCCTGGGCGGGGAGATGAGGAAGAGGGGGTGGTGATGAGAAAGGAGAACTGGGATGTGGTAGGGGCGGGGAGGAGGGGAGGGAGGGGGTTGGAATGGAGGGGTAGAGGGTTTGCGCTGGTACAGAGGGATTCTAGGGAGGGGGTGAGATGGAGAGGTGAGGACGGGGGAAAGAGGGGGAAGAGCTGGGTTGGAGAGGGGAAGGGGAAGGCGAGGAATGGGAAGGGCAGCTGGGAGCAGGGGAATTGATAGTATATGGTGACGTCAGCAAGGTAAATGACAGTAGAGCGGGTAGTTAACAGTTAACATGCGATGGCAATAAAATAAGGAGATGGTGAAACGCTATTAATAGCTGTTAGCAATTAACATTCGATGGTAATAATAAAAGGAGCAGATGACGACATCCCAGAGAGCAGTTCACAATTAACACGCAGAAGCAACCATTAAATAGGCAGATGATGTCCAAAGCAGAAGGATGAATTGTCCATGGGTCAGTAAAATCAAATAAAAGCGGCTAATGGCAAGGAGAGTCCAGGGGCCCTTGGCAGACATGTCTGAGAGGTGGTGGAGGATGGAGTCCTATGGATGACAGTTCTGGAGTAGGGCGGAACTGTTAAGGGGGGTCTTGGGACGGGAGACGCCTTGGAAAACGCGTAAACAGACAAATAGCATCTGTGGGCTGACGGTGCAAATTGGGTTGTTGTTTTCCACTATGGCTAAGAAAAATTGATAGGGAAAATTTATTGGTGGTAATAGGAGATAGCTAATAATAATCATGGGATAAATTATCTCATATGTTTCTCCTCCAGTAAAACATAAAGCATGCAAAACAAAAGTGCAGTGTAATAATGAATTACTGGATTTTGTAGGTAAAATTTCACCCTGACAGTAATATATTGGAAGACTTTTCTGACCTGTTCTGGATCAGCCAAAACAATGAGACTTTCTCTGTCTCTGTTCCTCTGTGTCTCTGTCTAATTCCCTATCTCCTCTTCTCACTTTCCTTCAGCATTTTCTCCCCACTCGAACTCTTTCCTCTGTTTTGGGACGTTACTCAAAAAAAATGGACAATCCCATAATCCTGATCTAAACTTTCCTGATACTTTTACATGGATCATTTACCACTTAAAGCTCCATTCATGGATAGTGGCCCCAGACAGAAAAAATAGAGCTTATTTTTGTAAATTCTCCCTAGTTTTTCCCTCTGTCCCTGTATCTCTCTTTGGGAATGTCAAGATTGGGACCGCACCCTCTCCCATCAGGTTCTGTCTAAATCAGCTCTTTGTGTCTGCCGTTCCCTGCCAGAGATGCAGAGAATATTTTTCCTCATTTTTCACTTCCCTCCACAGTCACTGGGGGCTTTCCTCTCTCTGCCCCTGTGCCCCTGCTGCCCTAAGCTAGTGATCTGGGCTGTCTCCTGTCCTTCCCATTACAGGTACTTCAGAAAACACTACCAGCACCTCATGTTCCCAGTGTTTGCTATGGAGATCAAGAGGAAATATGCCGTGCAGACTACTAGAAAGAGCAAGGGCCTGGGAACGGGTAGGACCTAGGTTCAAATCCCTGTTTCACCATTCATTGCTGTGTGATCTCCACTACCCCCCAGGGACACTGCCAGACTAGCAATGGGCCTCTTCCGGATGGTGTAATCGGAATCACCAAAAATTAGCAAAATTTGTATTCCAACAGGACTTGGAACTACTGGAAAAATTGGGTGGAAGCCCCACACAGGCACTTGCATATGGCAGATGAAGATTCTCCTACTGAACACCAATGCTGGCAGAGATATTTGTTTTACAGTCATAGGAGGGCTTGAAACTCTGAGGACTAGAGAGCAGAGACATACAATACATTTGGTAAGCAGGAAATGCCCTCATTATGAAGACTTGAGCTGGGCAGAGTTCAATAAATCAATTAATCCATCATATTGGTTTTTTTCATTTTTATGGTATTTGGTAATGATGATGACGGTATTTGTTAAGGGCCTACTATGTGACAAGCACTGTTTGAAGCGGTGGGGGGTATACAAGGTAATCAGGTTGTCCCACGTGGGGCTCACAGTCTTATTCCCCATTTTATAGATGAGGGAACTGAGGCACACGGTTCTAAGTGATTGGGGTAGATACAAGCTATTCAGGCTGTTTACAGTTTCTCTACCACATAGGTCTCACAGTCTAGGTAGGGGGGCGAATAGGCACTGAATCCCCATTTTGGAGTTGAGAAAACTGAGTTACAGAGAAATTGTCACACTGCGGGCAAGTGGTGAAGCAGGGATTAGAACCCAGTTCCTCTGACTCTCAGGCCCGTACTTCATCCCCTAGGCCACCTACTACTTGTTTGAGAACCTTCTATGCATACAGAACATTATTCTAGGTACTTGAGAGAATACAGCAGAATTAGTTAACATGATCCATACTCACCCAAATTTTAGAATCTAGCCAGGAAGACATCAATTAATTAATTAATCAATCAAGCACTGGACTAAGCGCTTGGGAGGGTATCCTGCTTCAGTCTGTGTCTCAGCATCTTTATAAGTGCAGGGGTTCAGAGTAAGTAGTACGGCTGGTGTTCAATGCACTATTGTGTTTGATGTCACCAGTAGAAGATTGAGTTGGTAAAAGGATCTGTTCTGAGGGACACAACCCTGGAAAGATCGAGATTTGCTAGGTTAGCCACGAGAAGGAGTGTGGCCCAGTGGCTAGAGCATCCCGCCTCTGCCACTTGTCAGTGTTTGCCTTTCGAGAAAGCAACAAGTTGTCCCCAGGGCAGGAACACCAGGAGTCAGAGCCCCACAGGTCCTGACTAAGTGTCCTAACCAAACTACAGGTATGTAACATTAGAAATGGAAAATGTACTCACTCTGTTCATCGCAAAACATTGCATTAAAACGGTTAGTACAGTAGTTCTCTTGACTAAACCGTCAGGTTCGTTGCCTTTCCTCCCATTACTGTAGGCAACTGAGCCCCGTCCTTCCTCTCCCCCTCCTCCCCCTCCCCATCCCCCCGCCTTACCCCTTCCCCTCCCCACACCACCTGCACATATGTGTATATGTTTGTACGTATTTATTACTCTATTTATTTATTAATTTGATTTGTACATATTTCTCCTATTTATTTTATTTTGTTAATATGTTCTGTTTTGTTCTCTGTCTCCCCCTTCTAGACTGTGAGCCCACTGTTGGGTAGGGACCGTCTTTGTATGTTGCCAACTTGTACTTCCCAAGCGCTTAGTACAGTGCTCTGCACACAGTAAGCGCTGAATAAATACGATTGAATGAATGAATGAATGTCTGACCCAGAGGACGTTCTCTAAGTCTTTTCTTCTTCCACAGGGCTGGCCCTCTCTTTCCTCATTCATAGCCCTGCTCCCTATCTCTCTGCTTTGAAAAAAGTAAACTTGGGGTTCAGATCTTTTGAGCTCGAGCCGAGAGCCCCTGGACATTCTGTTCTCCAGCCGAAGGGAGGATGTTTTTCAGTGGCCCAGTCCAGTTTTGAGTGGACCTCGGTACTAGTAAGAAGCTCCACTCCTGTCAAGTCTGTCACTCAGTCTCTGCTGTGTACCTGGAAGTGGGAGGTCGGGGCCGGCTGGATAAGGCTTCTCTCCTGTAAGAAATGTTTGGAACCCGGCTCGATATGTACTTATTGTCCGCAGTCCATAATGTCTTCTTCACTGCCTCTTTCCCTTCATGTGTTTGTAGGCCCAAGGAAAAGACTCCACCTTTGAGACTCTTAAAAGAGCCCCAGCTGAGACAAACCTCTGTCAGGCTGCCAGTCACTCACTGGACTGCCAGAAGGCTGTGTCTCCTTGCCATTGGCCACCCAGGGACTTCCAGTCTTGCTGTCAGGTGTACGCTGATTCCCTCTGGTGTACAGAAATCTCTAATTCCTCTCAGCTAGCTTAGCACGAGTGAATGCTGCCTTCACCTTGTGCTTCGATCAATTAATGCTATGTATTGAGTACCTACAATGTGCAGGTCTCTTATTAAGCTTCTGTGAGAGGGAATTGCCTGGCTCTTTACAGCGCTCCTTCCTCAGGACCCTCTTCCTCATCCACTGCCATGACTACCACCACAAACACCATACAAACCTTCTGGCCATTCCCCTGGAGGCAGGAGTTTCCATGAGAATCAGAGTGGCTAAGTGGAAAGAACACGGGCTTTGGAGTCAGAGGTCATGGGTTCAAATCCAGGCTCTGCCAATTGTCAGCTGTGTGACTTTGGACAAGTCACTTAACTGCTCTGTGCCTCAGTTACCTCATCTGTAAAATGGGGATTAAGATTGTGAGCCCCCCGTGGGACAACCTGATCACCTTGTAACCTCCCCAGCGCTTAAAACAGTGCTTTGCCCATAGTAAGTGCTTAATAAATGCCATTATTGTTATTGTCATTAATATCATTTGCACAGCTCGACCCTTCGTCCCACCTTTGACTAAGAGGAATCAGGTTTTCATCCTTGACAAGAAATTTTCAGGTCAATCTGGCTTTTGTTGGGATCATCGGCAAAGAGGGTGAGGTTGAGTGGGGCCATGCAAAGGTACTATCTTCACCCTTTGCCATCACTCCAACTGTGGGCAAGTTCCCAAGAGCATGAGAAAAATCATTCTTCTGTTTCAATTGGCTGCCAAGTGGAGAAAATCAAAATGTAATGCACCCCTTTGTGTTAATCCTAGAACTTTTGTTGGACATAGGGTAAATGGTGGTGAACATAAAGATTTGCAGCATGCAGGAGCAGAGGCTCAGTAGTAGAATTCATGTCTGGACAAGATGGAGGTCCGGGTTTGATTTTTATCCAATGCAATCAGATTTCATTTTAGGTCAGACCATAACTGACAGGCCTAACTTCACTGTTTTGGCCAGGTATCAGGGAGAACAACCGAAATGCATAGTGCACCTACTGCCCACACTGATTTGCAATCCAAAAACCTCACAATCTAGGGGGATACCATAAATTACGAACAGAAGGTAAAAGGGAAAGGGATATGGACACGAGTTAGCATTGAGAGCTTACATCATCCTGGGCAGTGCAGGAGCCCATATTTCTCATGGGATAAGCAACAGGCCAGATTCAGGGTCGAGGAAGAGAGGCAACTACTGAATAATAACAGATCATTCCCCAGCTAGGTGCCAGAACAGAGAACTGGACCTTAGACACTGGTCAGACTATTTGGCAATGGGGGCAATATTAGCTGTGTGACTTTGGGCAAGTCACTTAACTTCTCTGTACTTCAGTTGCCTCGTCTGTAAAATGGGGATTAAGACGGTGATCCCCAAGTGGGACAACCTGATTACCCTGTTTCTACCCCAACGCTTAGAACAGTGCTTGGCACATAGTAAGCGCTTAACAGATACCATCATTATTATTCCAAGTGAATGGAACAGTGCTTGGCACGTAGTAAGAGCTTTACAAATACCATCATTATTATTATTATTATTTTATGGGTGCAATAAAGCATGTGTGGCAGAGATGGAATGGGGCTGAAACTGAACCTAGTTGGGAGTTCTGAGGAAGGGAGGAAGATAAGCTGGGATTTGGACTGGAAGCAGGAGCTGGAGGGAGTGTGGAGTCTCAGATATTGGGACAATTTTACTCCCACACTGCAGCCTCAGGCTGCAGACCAGAGAGATGCCAGAGAGAGATAGAAGTTCCCTTCTCCACCCTCCTCTACCTAGGTATTATGATGACATTTCCCTGCCATCCAATCACAGAGGCATACTCAGAGCCCTCGTGTCCTATGCATTATGATGGCATCTTTAATAAGCCAATGCTTTCAAACAAGCTCAAAAATCCTCTAGCCTAAAAAATCCTCCTCAGCCTTCACATCACCCTCCAGTTATTCAGTCATCCTTCCTGAATTCCTCAAGTGAGTTGATGTGCCCACTACCTCCACTTCCTCTCCTCAAATTTTCTCCTTCAATTCCTCCGGTCTGGATTCTGCTCCACCCTTTGGGAACGTCCCTTTCTAAGGTCACTAAGAGTTACTTCTTGCCAAATACAATAGCCTCTACTCCATACTAATCCTCCGCAACCTCTGCCTTCAGTGCTCCCTTTTCCTGGAATTACTAACTTTGGCTTCACTGACATTGTTTTCTCCTGGCTCTGGATTCTTCTTCTCATTCTCTATCACTTCTTATGCCCACCTCTAACTCTGGGAGTCTGTCAGCAACAGTTCTGCTCTATTTACACACCTGTCTCAGAGAACACTCACCCCCGCAATCAGTCAATCATATTTACTGACTGCTTACTGTGTTCAGAGCACTATAAGAAGTGCTTGGGAGAGTACAATATGTCAATGTAATAGACACATTCCCTGCCCAGAGTGAGCATACAGTCTAGAGGAGAAGACAGACTTTAAATTAATAAAATTACAGATATGTACGAAGGTGCTGTGGGGCTTGGAGGAGGAATGAGGAAAGGGTGGATTTTAGTGATGTTGTGAAGGTCAAACCGATAGGATTTAGTGATGAATTGAATATGTGGGCTGAATGATAGAGCCTATGGAAAACGCCAAGCCTATGGGCTTGTGAGACAGGAAGGATGGTGGTGCAATTTACAGTGATGGGAAAGTCAGGGGAAGGGCAGGGTTTGGCTGGGAAGATAAGGAGTTCTGTTTTTGGCACGTTAGGTTTGAGGTGATGACAAGACATCCGAGTAGAGATGTCTTGAAGACAGGAGGAAATGTGAGACTTCAGAGCGGAAGAGAGATCAGGGTTGGAGATTTAAATTTGGGAATCCTCTGCATAGAGGTGGTAGTCGAATCCATGTGAGTGGATGATTCCTCTAGGGGGGCATGTTTAGATAGAGAATAGAAGGGGATCCAGAACTGAACTTTGGGGTGGGAGGCAGAGGAGGAGCCTATAAAAGAGATGCAGAATGAGCGGGCAGAGGAATAGAAGGAGAGACAGGAGAGGTAAGTGTCAGTGAAGCTGAAGTTGGGTAATGATTCCAGGAAAAGGAGGTGGTCAACTATGTCAAAGGCAGCCAGGAAGTCAAGGATGGAATAACGGCCATTGGATTTGACAAGAAGGAATTTGATCCATTTCTCACATTCCTTCTCTCTTTCTCCATGCCCACATTGATTCTTGGGGACTTCAATAACCACATAGATATTCCTGATGACCCCTCTGCTGCCCACATTCTAACATTCCTCAACTCCACTGACATCCTGCTCCACCCACTTCACCCACTCACCAATTTGGACACACACTCAATTTCATAATCTCTAGCCACTGCACATTTCTACCCTCACCAACTCTGAAATCCCTCTAACTGATCACAACCTCCTGATCTGACTTCTTTCCTGCACACCTCCTCCACACAAATCTGTGCTGTTCCCTCACAGAGACCTCCGATCCTTTGATCCCATCCCATTTTATCAACTCATCCTGCCCCATCTAACTCCCAGATCCCAAATACCTTCCCTTGATGACCACATTGACACTCTTAACACCACCCTCTCTACTGAAGTTAACTCACTCACTTCCCTATCCCTTTATTGATCTTGTACCACGGACCTACAGCCCTGGATCACCTCCACAGGCCACCTCATTTGCTCTTGTGCATGAGCCATAGAGCACTGCTGGCAGAAATCCAGGTATCAGGCTGACCTTGTCCACTTCGAGTTTATCCTTGAGTGCTTTAATTCAGCACTCTCCGCTGCCAGGCAAAATGATTTCTCCATCTTTATTAACACCCATGCCTATCACGCTCACCAGTTGATCCAGACATTTAACTCCCTCCTCAAACCCCTCTCCCCCAACCTCCCCATCTCTTGCCCCCCAGTGACTTGGCCATCTACTTCATTAAGAAAAGTGACACTACCAGGTGTGAGCTCACCAAAATCTCCCCTGACCCCCTCCAGTCCCCCCAACTCCTGCCCCTTCTTTAACTCTCCCAACTTTTCCAGCAGTATCTCTAGGGAGTTCTCCTGCCTTCTCTCAAAATCCACACCCTCCACCTGTGTTTGTCACCCCATTTCTTCTCATCTTAACAAAACACTTGCCCCATCCCTTCTTCCCTCCATAACTGCTATCTTCAGCTGTTTGCTCTCCAATGGCATTTTCCTCACTGCTTTCAAACATGCCCATATCTCTTCCATCCTAATAAAAAGCCCTCCCTTGATTCCATGGTTCCCCCCAGTTACTGCCCCACATCACTTCTATCAATCCTCTCCAAATTCCTAGAGCAAGCTGTTTGCACACGCTTTCTCAAGTTCCTCTCCTCCAAATGTTTCTTGAACCTTTCCAATCTGGCTTCTGTCCCCTTCACTACACAGAAACCGTCCTCTCAAAGGTCAACAATGATCTCCTTCTTGCCAAATCAATGACCTCTACTCCATTATAATCCTCCTCAACCTCACAGCTGCCCTCATCATCATCAATCGTATTTATTGAGCGCTTACTATGTGCAGAGCACTGTACTAAGCGCTTGGGAAGTACAAATTGGCAACATATAGAGACAGTCCCTACCCAACAGTGGGCTACCACCCCCTTCTCCTGGTAATATTAACCAACGTCGGCTTCAGTGACACTGTCTTCCCCTGGTTCACCTCCTATATCTCTGGCCACTGATTCTCCAATTCTTTTGCGGGCTTCTCCTCTGCCGCCTACCCTCTAACTGTGGGGGTACCTCAAGGTTCAGTTCTGGGTCCCCTTCTATTGTTCATCTACACCCACTCCCTTGGAGAACTCATTCACTCCCGTGGCTTCAACTACCACCTCTATTCAGATGATCCCAAAATCTACACCGCCTCCCCTGATCTCTCTCCCTCTCTGCAGCTTCGCATTTCGTCTTGCCTTCTAGACATCTCTTACTTGGATGTCTTCCCATCAACTCAAACTTAACATGTCCGAAACGGAACTCCTTATTTTCGTTCATTCAATCATATTTATTGAGCGCTTACTGTGTGCAGAGCATTGTACTAAGTTATCTTCACACCAATACCCTGTCCTCCCCTTGACTTTCCCATCACTGTAGATGGGCCTGGGAGTTGGAAGTCTACTTCACGTCTTTGTGCCTCATTGACCTCATCTGTCAAATGGGGATGAAGACTGGGAGCCCCAAGTGGGACAACCTGATAACCTTGTATCTAGCCCAGGGTTTAGAAAAAGCAGTGTTGCTCAGTGGAAAGAGCCCAGGCTTTCGAGACAGAGGTCATGGGTTCTAATCCCCGTTCTGCCAATTCTTCACTGTGTGACTTTGGGCAAGTCACTTCACTTCTCTGTGCCTCAGTTCCCTCATCTGTGAAATGGGGAATAAGACCGTGAGCCCCACGAGGGACAACCTGATCACCTGGTATCCCTCCCAGCGCTTAGAACAATGCTTTGCACATAGCAAACACTCAACAAATACCATCATTATTATTATTGTTATTATCATTATTATCCTGGTGATTAGAACAGTGCTTGGATATAGTAAGCGCTTAACAAATACTATCATCATTATTATCATTATTACCTCGGTGTTTAGAACAGTGCTTGGCACATAGTAAACACTGAACAAATATCATCATCATTATTATTATTATTATGGTGCTTAGACCAGTGCTTGGCACATAGTAAGCACTTAACAAATATCATCATTACTATTATTATTATTCAGGCACTTAGAACAGTGCTTGGCACATAGTAAGTGCTTAAATACCATTATTATCATTATTATTATTATTATTATTATTATTATTATTGTTATTATATTTCCCTGGCACTTTGAACAGTGCTTTGCACATTCTAAGCGCTTAACAGAGAAGCAGCATGGCTCAGTGGAAAGAGCCCAGGCTGGGGAGCCAGAGGTTGTGGGTTCTAATCCTGGCTCCAGAACTTGTCAGCTGTGTGACCTTGGGCAAGTCACTTAACTTCTCTGGGCCTCAGTTCCCTCATCTGTAAAATGGGGATGAAGACTGTAAGCCCAATATGAGACAACCTGATTATCTTGTATCTACCCCAGCGCTTAGAATGGTGCTTGGCACAGAGTAAGTGCTTAACAAATATCAACATTATTACTATTAACAAATACTGCCATGATTATGATTATTTCCCCGGTGCTTAGAACAGTGCCTGGCACACAGCATGGCTCAATGGAAAGAGCACGGGCTTTGGAGTCAGAGGTCATGGGTTCAAATCTCAGCTCTGCCAATTGTCAGCTGTGTGACTGTGGGCAAGTCAGTTAACTTCTCTGGGCCTCAGTTCCCTCTTCTCTAAAATGGGGATGAAGACTGTCAGCCCCACGTGGGACACCCTGATCACCTTGTTATCCCCCCAGCGCTTAGAACAGTGCTTTGCACATAGTAAGTGCTTAACAAGTACCATTATTATTATTATTATTATTATTATTATTATTATTATTGAGTTCTAATTCCTGCTCTGCCATTTACTTGCTCTATGACCAGTCACTGCTCTGTGCCTCAGTTCCCTAATTTGCAGAATGGGAGTTCAATACCTGTTCTCCCTCCTACTTATAGAGTGTGGGCCCCAGGTGGGACCTGATTGTCTTGTATGAGGTTTGGCACACAGTAATTGCTTAAAAAATACGATTATTTAGTATTATTATTTATTATTATTAATAATAATAATCATATCCCTCTCCCATAGGCATTCCTAAGCTATAAGAATGGATGTGGATGAATTCGGCCTGATATTTAGATTTCCACCAGTAGTGCTCTGTGGCTCGAGCACAAGAATAAAGGAGGCTAACTTTGCACGTGATGCAGGGATGTAGATTAACGGTACAAGATTGACAAAGGGATGGCGGGGTAAGTGAGCTAGCTCTCTTCCTCCTTTCAAAGCCCTATTGAGAGCTCACCTCCTCCAGGATGCCTTCCCAGACTGAGCCCCCTCGTTTCTTTCCCCCTCCTCCCCCTCCCCATCCCACCGCCTTACCTCCTTCCCCTCCCCACAGCACCTCTCTATATGTATATATCCGCCAAGCTAGCCCTGCTCCTCTCTTCAAATCCCTACTGAGAGCTCACCTCCTCCGGGAGGCCTTCCCAGACTTAGCCCTCTCCTTCCTCTCCCCCTCCTCCCCATACCCCTGCCTTACCTCCTTCCCCTCCCCACAGCACCTGTATATATGAATATATGTTTGTATGCATTTATTACTCTATTTATTTATTTATTTTACTTGTACATATTTATTCTATTTATTTTAGTTTGTTAATATATTTTGTTTTGTTGTCTGTCTCCCCCTTCTAGACCGTGAGCCCGCTGTTGGGTCGGGACTGTCTGTATATGTTGCCAACTTGTACTTCCCAAGAGCTTAGTAAAGTGCTCTGCATACAGTAAGCGCTCAATAATTACAATTGAATGAATGAGTGAATGAATGAATGAGTTGAGTTCAGTAGAGAGGCTGGAATTGAGAGTGCATATTTGGTCATCAAGCGGAGATAGATTGGGTGTAGAGGCAGGCGGGGCATGTTGATTTGAGAAAATTGGATGGGGTCCACGGATTGGAGGTCTCTGTGGAGGGAATAGAACCGATTCATGGGTAGGAGGTGTGTGGGAAAGGAGGCAAGTGAGAAGGTTGTGGTCAGAGAGAGGAATTTCAGATTTAGTGAGGGTAAGGTTTGTGCAGTGGTTAGAGATGATGAAATCGAATGTGTGTCCAAATTGGTGAGTGGGCAAGGTGGGCTGAAGCTTGCGTTCAGTAAAGTTACAGAGTATTATTAGAAGGCAGTCAGCAGAAGAGTCATCAGGAACTTATATGTGGATACTGAAGGCCCCAAGGATCAATGTGGGCATGGAGAATGAGAGATGTAATATGAAAAATGAATCAAAGTGGCTAAAGAAGTTGTAGGTGGGACCGGGGGTGGTAGATTGCAGGTACTAGAATCTGGAGTGGGTGGTAGAGGCAGATGATATGGGTTTCAAAGGAAGGGAAAGAAAGGGATGCGGGAAGTGGAATGGT
Source organism: Tachyglossus aculeatus (assembly GCF_015852505.1). Lineage (NCBI taxonomy): Eukaryota > Metazoa > Chordata > Mammalia > Monotremata > Tachyglossidae > Tachyglossus > Tachyglossus aculeatus. The sequence continues at coordinate 439,499 of NW_024045093.1, forward strand.
GCGAAAGTGGCATTGGGGTACAAGAAGGAAATCAATACCCCCTCCTTTCTCAGTGAGTCTCCCAGTGGGAGAGAGCAGCAGGAAAGAGTGTATCATTTGGTGAGATCCAGGTTTCAGTGATGCCGAGGAGAAGGAATGACTGAGTCAGAAACAGGTCAAGGATGAAGGGAAGTTTCCACATGATGGAGCGGGGTTCCACAAGTCACATTTGGCTTAAGTTGGCTGATCTGTCATGAACAGCTGCTCTCGGAGCCTGCAATTTAATACACTTGAGAAAATGGCAATTTCATTGCAGGCTTTAGTTCCTGTGGTGGACTATCTCCCAGAAGTAGCCAATGTCTGCATCCTGAACTCCTTATGCTCCAGTAATCCTAGCAGTCCCCAGGATTTTATCCTACAGCTTTTCCTCCCCATCTAAAGAATTATTCCTCCTCCTCTTGCTGGGTTCTTGCAAAGCAACGCCCATAGAGACAGAGAAGGGGCCCCACTCATCTTGGGCAAACCTTGTCCCTCCCTGAGTTTGATTATTCCTGGACCAATTGTTCTGGTCCCCAAGCTCCCAGAGGCTTCTTTATCAAGTTTTCCCGGATTGAGCTTCCCAATACCGGGGCTAGGAGCTGAGCTTCTCCCAGAGCTCACACCGCTCCTCAGTTCAGAAAGGGGAATGTGATTGTTTCTCTGGTGATGATGCCAGGTCCCTGTCCAGGGGATTTTGATGCAGGCCCATGCATCTGGAAACCGAAGCCAGGGGCTCAGGGATTGTCCCCAAACCATATGTCTATGTCTGCAAATTCACAAGATACTTTCTGGCTTGTTCATGGTGGTGGGGCTCAGCCTGTATCCTCTCCTGCTCGTTGAGGACAATCATCTTGGCACTCCCAGGAGGGGAGTGGTATTAGGCTCAGAGCAACTGAGATCTAGATATCACCTCCACCCCCTGTTTCTCTAAAGTCACTGAGGGTTGGGTCTTGGAGGGCCTTCCCCCTTGCTGAGATTGAGTTCCCCAGGAATCCCTAACTTTTTCCTGTGCCCCCCAAAGTTGTCGATTGAGCCTCTGAATCGCTTCCATCTTTTCCTGTAACTGCAAAGTAATTAGATTTACGACAATCACGAACCGACAGATCATCTGTTGGATATCGGTATAATGGTACATGACCTCCTTTTCCTCCTAAAGGTCCCTGATCCATTTCAACAAGGCCTACTCTATAACTGCCCTTGTTTTTACCCTAATGTGCCTTTATACTCCGCGTGACCACCTCCTCTATCCAGTGTGGAATTGTGCCCCATGGGGCACTCTGAGACCCCCATTTCCTTTTTAATGGTATTTGTTAAGCACTTACTCTGTACCAAGCTACTCAGGTTGGACACAGTCCCTGTCCCACATGGGGTTCACAGTCTTAATCCCCATTTTACAGGTGAGGTAACTGAGGCACAAAGAAGTTAAAAGGCTTGCCCAAGGTTACATAGCAAACAAGTGGTGGAACCTGAATTAGAACCCGGGTCTTTCTGACTCGTAGTTCCATGCTCTACTACTAGATTATTCTGGTTCCCTCTTGAAACCCCTTTGAGTTCCCAGCTACATCTAATCTTCAGGGGTATTCCAGGTCCTTGAAGGGCGCATCTCAATCCTTAATGGATTTGATAATAAACTCACCTTTATTTATGTATTTATTTATTCATTTCTAAAATTTAAGTGAATCCTACATTATAATGATCCCATCCTCATTGTTCCTTAGCTTTGGATCTATGAATGACTTAAATTGGTTTCAGCCCCTCTCTCTGTGTTCACATAGTGACTCCAGGCAGGATGTGCAGTGCATGCGAGGAATGGCACTAGAGTTAGGTCAAGGGGATGATATTTCTGGTTCCTATACTCTATATATTTTCAGTGGACAGGCTGTGAGTAATTGAGAGTTCATGACCAACTTCCAGTGTAAGAGGTGGGGATGTATCCAGTCCACATTTGAAGCCCCAGGTAACTGACTATTCCTTTGAATTCTTATTTCCATGCTCAAGAGGACAACCACCCACAAGGAGATCTTTTCAGAGAGTGCAGTCAGTTCTAGTTCCTGCAAGCACACATAATTACAGCCTTACTCTTCTGAGAACACTTATACTTTTGAGAACACTTGCACTTTTGAGAAGCAGTGTGGCCCAGTAGAGAGAACATGGGCCTGGGAGTCAGAGGATCCGGATTCTAATCGCAACTCTGCCACATGTCTGCTTTATGTCCCTGGGAAAGTTCCTTAACTTCTGTATGCCTCAGGTGCCTAATCTGTAAAATGGAGATTAATACTGTGAGCCCTATGTGGGACATGGTCTGTCCAACCTGATTAGCTTGTGTCTACTCCAGTGTTTAGTTCAGAACCTGACACGTTATGTCTGGTGCTTTTAAAAAAATTGTTGACGTTTCACAGAATTCCACTCTTCCAAATGATGATTTAGTCACAACTGTGATTTTCAATGGAACAGTTCATTTGTACTCAGGAATCCAGTGAACTCTCAAATTCCTTCTTTGGTGAGAAGCAGTGTGGCTTAGTGGCAAAAGCACAGGATTGGGTGTCAGAGGTCATGGGTTCTAATCCCCCTTCCACCACTTGTGCGCTGTGTGACCTTGGGCAAGCCACTTAACTTCTTGTGCCTCAGTTACCGTGTCTGCAAAATGGGGATTAAGATGGCGAACCCCATGTGGGACAACCTGATTACCTTGTATCTACTCCAGTGCTCGGAAGAGTACCTGAAACATAGTAAGCACTTTCAACAAATACCATTATCATTATTATTTACAGCCAAGATCCAGTCTCTTTTTTTTGCTCCACCAGAACCCCAGGGGCTCCCTTCAAGAGGGAACTGGGCAGAGAGAAAAGAAAACCTAGGTAACAAAAAGTCCTTCCTTCCTTCAGACTCTAATACCAAACCGACATTCAAGTTGATTAAGTCTGCTTTGAGATAGAACCCAGGAGGCTCAATCACATCACTGTAAACCAAGAAATCCTTGTGGGCAAGGAATATGTCTACCGACTCTCTTGGATGCTGTATTATATTCTCCCAAGTGTTTAGTACAGTGATCTGCACATAGTAAGCACTCAATAAATGCATACCGCTGATTGATGGATTGAATGATTGGACACAATCCAGTCCTTCAGTGGACTCCAGCAATCCTGAGGAGCCTCTTCTTTCCATTCCTGCTCTGCAGGAGAAGAAAGTAGAAGGTGAATTCTCAAAGAGTTTTTAGAGGAATGGTTTTGGAATATAGAAATGAAATATCAGAATGTTAGAAATTTCCTCAGAATCATTAGCATGGATATGAAAAATGGCAACCACCAATCTCTGTCTCTGAACATCCTGTCACCACTATCAGAGAGATGATTAACCTCAGTGGACCATCCATGTTCTTTATGGTCCTAATTGAGCTCATCCCTTCTTAAGTATATCAATTAATATGTACGCAATGGGAAACCCATAGAGGCAAGCATTTTCCATTTGCCTAATCCTGTCATATAGAAAAGTGACTCCTTGTGCACCCTTTGTTTTTTCATTGTTCAGAATTCATTGCTTGTCCCCTCCTCTGAATGATGCGGGTTTTGATTATTCAAAAAATTTTGTGTATGCCCAGTTCACACCCTCCTTGATTTCTTAGGCCTCTGGCTGCATCTTTTCAGGCTGACTGTCCTATTCTTCCTCTAAAGTAGCTGCCCCTTCCTCATGCTTCATTTCTTCCAGCTCTAGTATGTCCTTCCTAAAACGCCATGAAACAGTCCAGATGAAAGTGTACGTAACATGGTTTAAAACATTTCCATAGGTACGCCTTTCCTTATTAAATCCTCTAGACTGTAAGCTCTTTGTGGACAGAGGATGTGCCTGTTATATTGTTATTTTGTATAATAGCAATATGATTGATTGAATGATTGATTGATAGCAGTATTTGTTAAGCGTTTTACTATGTGTCTGGTACTGTATTGAGCATTGGGTAAAATACAACATAATGAGTTCAAAAACAGTTGTATTCCCACATGGGACTATTGTCTATCTCTCCGCCGACCTCTTGCCCACATCCTACCTCTGGCCTGGAATACCCTCCCTCCTCGTATCAGACAGATAACTGCTTTTCCCCATTTCAAAGCCTTATTTAGTCTTCCTTGACTACGGCCTCTTTTCTTCTTCTCCTACTCCCTTCTATGATGCTCATACTTGTTTATTCATTCATCCATTATCCCTTCCCCACAGCACATATGTTCTATATCTATCTGTAATTTATTTATTTATCTATTTATTCATATTAATATCTGTCTTCCCCTCTAGGACTGTGAGCTCATTGTGGGCAGGGAATGAGATTTTGATGTAGTATTGTATTCTGCCAAACACTTGGTACAGTGCTTTGCACACAGTAAGCACTCATTAAATATGATTTAGGAATAAATAAAATAAAATAAAATAAATGGGACTCGCAGTATTAGAATGAGGGAGAATAGGTAATCTACCCCCATTTTCAGATGAGGTAACTGGGGCCCAGAGAAAGTTATAAGAATTGCCCAAGGTCACCCAACAGACAAGTGGCAGAGTCAGATTTAGAACCTAGATTCTCTGACTCTCAGGGTCATGCTTTCTCCTCTAGGCCATGCTGTTTCTAATCACTTCCTGGCTATGCCCAGTGTGTGGGTCGATATTTTGATTGCTTTGATTGGAGAAGTAGCGTGGCTCAATGAAAAGAGCACGGGCTTGGGAGTCAGAGGTCATGGGTTCAAATCCCTGATCTGCCAATTGTCAGCTGCATGACTTTGGGCAAGTCACTTAATTTCTCTGTGCTTCAGTTACCTCATCTCTAAAATGGCAAAGAAGACTGTGAGTCCCACGAGGGACAACCTGATCACTTTGTATCCTCCCAAGAGCTTAGAACGGTGCTTTGCACTTAAGCACTTAACAAACGCCATTATTGTCATTATTATTATCATTATTATTCTGCACGACAAACCCTATTTGGGTTTGGGAACCTCTAAAAATTATATGCTGCTGCTGTGGATGAGTGAGGAGTGATGCTGTGTGCTTCTTATGTCTGAGTGTTTGAGAGCACATTTTGTGAGACTGTGCCTTGTCATGCACGTGTTTCTGTTTGTGTGAGAGGGTGAAAGGCCACATGTTAAATTGTGAGTATGAGAGAAAACGTAGTTACAACTGGATGAACAAATATGCGCTGGTTTTGGTGAAGGAGAGTGTGTGATGGACTGTGGGACAGAGAGAGAGTAAACGGAATAGTGTATGGCTGAGAGTGGGTGCATACTTCATGTATGTGTCTCTATTATCTGTCTCTTTCCTGTGGGTCTCTTCCTTTCCTGCCTTTTTTCTACGGTCTAACCTTCATCCCCCAGCCATGCTCTATAGAAGCCCTAAAGAATCAATCAATCTATCAATCAACTAATGGTATTTAATGAGTATTTTCTGTGGTCAGAACAGTGTACTAGGCACTTGAGAGAACACAATGCAATAAAGTAGGTATAGATGAGCCATGAACACAAAAAGATTACAGGCCGGAGGGGGAGACAGGTATTAAAATAAATTGCAGCAGGATATGTGCAGAAGTGGTAAATTGACCTCTTATGCTAGGGCTGCTACTAGGGGTGGAGAGTTGCCTTCCCTATCCCTGTCAGTATCTTCCCCTGCATTGTGTGGACAAGAGAGCCCATGATGACAATGAATGCAGCAGCAACAGCCCATTGTGGGGTGGAAAGGGAATCACTTACCTGTCTCCCCATCCTTACTGACTCTCATTCTATTGCCCATGTCAGCTATTTCTGATGAACTACTCCCTACTCAAATCCCGCCCCCCTCCCCCTGGCACACACACACTCACACACACACACCCAGCCCCACCTCTGCTATCTCTTGCCCCTAACAATCTGGCCACATATTTCTTTGATAAAATTGAAACCAATCAGGTGTGATCTCCCTACAATTTCCCCTACTGCTCTCCGGCCCCTTCCTCCTCTTGTCCACCTTCAACTTTCCCAGCTTTCCCAGCTGTATCGCAAAAGGGGATCTCCTGCCTCCTCTCAAAATTTACCCCTTCCGACTGCATTCCCACCCCATCCCTTCACACCTTTACAAAGCACTTGCCCCTCCCTTCTCTTCTGACTGACCATCATCTTCAAACATTCATTTTCCAATGACTTCTTCCCCACTCCTTTCAAACATGCTCATGTGTCCCCTTTCTAAAAAAGACACTCTCCTTTTACCTCATGGTTCCTTACAGTAATATCCCCACCTCCCTCCTACAAATCATCATCATCATCATCATCATCAATCGTATTTATTGAGCGCTTACTATGTGCAGAGCACTGTACTAAGCGCTTGAGAAGTACAAATTGGCAACATATAGAGACAGTCCCTACCCAACAGTGGGCTCACAGTCTAAAAGGGGGAGACAGAGAACAAAACAAAACATATTAACAAAATAAAATTAATAGAATAAATATGAGGACAGGATGGGTGGGTTCAGGCTGTGGGCAAAAAATGGGCAGAGAGACATCATGGCTAAGTGGAAAGGGTCCGGGGCTGGGAGTCAGAGGACCTGTGTTCTAATCCTGGCTCCACTACTTGTTTACTGTGTGACCTTGGGCAACTCACTTCATTTCTCTGTGCCTCAGTTTCCTCATCTCTGAAGTGGTTGAATCCTCCTCCATCCATCTTAGACTGTGAGCCCTATGTGCGACAGTGACTGTATCTGATCCTAATTAACTTATATTTACCCCTGCACTTAGAACAGTGCTTGACACACAGTAAAGCCTTAATAAATACTATTAAAAAAAAGGAACATCTTAGAACAGGGCTTGTCCACAGCGGCCCTCCCGTACTCTAACCCTCTCCATCCTCTTTCCTTTCTTGGTAGACCAGAGCTAGGGAGCTGCAAAGGGAACAAGGTTGGGATCCTGATCCTACCTTGCCATTATCCTTGGAGCCCAGGAAGTTATCTAGGAATGGGTGCTCTCAGATCTATTTTCAGAATGGTATCAATCAGAAGTTTGTAGAGCACTGTACTGTTTGGGAAAGTACAATACAACAAAATTTACACGCAGTTTCCTTGCCCACAATGAGCATACAGTCTAGAGGAGAAGACAGAAACTACTATGAATAAATGATGCATGCTACGTAATTTAAAAATATGTAGATAAGTGCTGTGGGTTAGATGTTGATTCAAATTTCGATTGTCCAAAGGTCACCAAGCCGAATTCATAGAGCTGTGTATAGAAGATCTTGCAATGTTATCCAGAAACTGGGAGCTGAACCAACTACAAACAATTTTAAAGAAGCAAGAAACACCACTTGCCTTTGGTAGGGCTCAAAGCCACAATGGATTCGACAGTGGAGCAGTGTTTCCCAACGGAAAAATCCCCTCCTCCTCAGAAATCTCCAGTGGTGGCCTATCAACTCCATATCAAGGAAAAACTCCTCACTATTGGCTTCAAAGCACTCCATCACCTTGCCCCTTCGTTACTCACCTCCCTTCTCTCCTACATCGCAGCCTGCATTCTCCGCTCGTCTGGTACTAACCTTCTCACTGTGCCTCTTTCTCGCTTATCCTGCCATCGACCCCTGGCCCATGTCTTACCTCTGGCCTGGAATTCCTTCCCTCCTCAAACCTGCCAAATGAGAATACTTCCCCCCTTCAAACCCCTACTGAAAGCTCACTTCCTCTACGAGGCCTTCTCAGACCAGACCCTTCCTTTTCCTCTTCTCCCCCTTCCCTCCCCATTGCCCCGACCTTTGCCCCATTGCCCTTTGCTCTATGCCCCCCTCTCTGCCCCACAGCACTTTGTATATATGTACACATTTATAAATATATTTTTCTTTATTAATTATGTGTACATATCTATAATTCTATTTATTTCATTCATTCATTCATTCAATCGTATTTATTGAGCGCTTACTGTTTGCAGAGCACAGTACTAAGCGCTTGGGAAGTACAAGTTGGCAATATATAGAGACGGTCCCTACCCATTGAATGAATGAATGAATGAATGAATAAATACGGCTGAATGAATGAATCAATTAATGAGCCTGGGAATGGGAATCAGAGGACATGGATTCTAACACCGACTCTGCTATGTACCTGTTGTGTGACCTTGGGCGAGTAACTTAACTTCTCCATTCCTCAGTTATCTCATCTGTAAAATGGAGATTCAATACCCATTCTCCTTCTTACTTAGATGGTGAGCCCTGTATCTTGTACCTTCCCCAGCATTTAGAACAATGCTTGACACACAGCAAGCACTTAACAAATAATAATAATAATCATGGTATCTGTTAAGTGCTTGCTATATGCCAAGAACTTTTCTAAGTGCTGGGGTAGATAAAAGGTAATTCATTCATTCATTCAATCGTATTTATTGAGCGCTTACAGTGTGCAGAGCACTGTACTAAGCGTTTGGGAAGTACAAGTTGGCAACATATAGAGACGGTCCCTACCCAACAGTGGGCTCACAGTCTAGAAGGGGGAGACAGAGAACAAAACAAAACATATTAACAAAATAAAATAAGTAGAATAAATATGTACAAGTAAAATAAATAAATAAATAGAGTAATACATACGTAAAAACATATGTATTTATATACAGGTGTTGTGGGGAAGGGAAGGGTGTAAGGCGGGCGGGATGAAGAGGGAGAGGAGAAGGAGAGGAAGGAGGGGGCTCAGTCTGGGAAGGCCTCCTGGAGGAGGTGAGCTCTCAGTAGGACCTTGAAGGGAGGAAGAGAAGTAGCTTGGCGGATGTGGGGAGGGAGGGCTTTCCGGGCCAGGGGGATGACGTGGACCGGGGGTCGATGGTGGACAGGCGAGAACGAGGCACGGTGAGGAGATTAGCGGCAGAGGAGCGGAGGGTGCGGGCTGGGCTGTAGAAGGAGAGAGGGGAGGTGACATAGGAGGGGGCGAGGTGATGGAGAGCCTTGAAGCTGAGTGTGAGGAGTTTCTGCCTGATGCGTAGGTTGATTGGTATCCACTGGAGATTTTTGAGGAGGGTAGTAACATGCCCAGAGCGTTTCTGGACAAAGACAATCCGGGCAGCGATGTGAAGTATGGACTGAAGTGGGGAGAGACAGGAGGATGTGCTATCAGAGAGGACGCTGAGACAGTAATCCAGACGGGATAGGATGAGAGCTTGAATGAGCAGGGTAGCAGTTTGGATGGAGAGGAAAGGGCGGATCTTGGCAATGTTGCGGAGGTGAGACCGGCAGGTTTTGATAATGGTTTGGATGTGAGGGGTGAACGAGGGAGCGGAGACGAGGATGACACCAAGGTTGCAGGCTTGTGAGACGGGAAGGATGGTAGTGCCGTCAACAGTGATGGGAAAGTCAGGGAGAGGGCAGGGTTTGGGAGGGAAGACAAGGAGTTCATTCTTGGACATGTTGAGTTTTACGTGGCGGGCAAACATCCAGATGGAGATGTCCTGAAGGCAGGAGGAGATGCGAGCCTGGAGGCAAGGAGAGAGAGCAGGGGCAGAGATGTAGGTTTGGGTGTCATCAGCATAGAGATGAGAGTTGAAGCCGTGGGAGTGAATGAGGTCACCAAAGGAGTGAGTGTAAATCGAGAACAGAAGAGGACCAAGAACTGAACCTTGAAGAACCTCTACAGTAAGGGGATGGGGCGGGGAGGAGGAGCCTGCAAAAGAGACTGAGAATGAACGACTGGAGAGATAAGAGGAGAACCAGGAGAGGATGGAGTCTGTGAAGCCAAGGCTGGATAGCGTGTTGAGTAGAAGGGGGTGCTCCACAGTGTCGAAGGCAGCTGAGAGGTCGAGGAGGATTAGGACAGAGTATGAGCCGTTGGATTTGGCAAGCAGGAGGTCATTGCTGACCTTGGAGAGGGCAGTTTCCGTGGAATGTAGGGGACGGAAGTCAGATTGGAAGTAATCTGGAGGTAATCTGGAGGTAATCAGGATGTTCCACTTCGGGCTCACAGTCTTGATCCCCATTTTACAAATGAGGTAACTGAGGCCCAGAGAAGTTAAGTGGCTTGCCCAAGGTTAGACAGCAGACATGTGGCAGCGTCGGGATTAGAACCCAGGTCCTCTGACTCTCAAGCCCTCATTCTTGCCACTAAGCCATGCTGCTTCTCTATCGCAGTTACCAAAAATACCCCAATTATTATTATTGTTATTGGATTTCATGTCCATCACCTTAGCCACTCCACCACAGCTACATATGAAATAGATGAGACGTCTTGGATAATGCCTGAGAAATCACCACCACTCCCTCTGTCCTACCATTTTTCTCAGACTCATGTCTTCCCATCTGCACCCTGCCCCAGCCGTGTCTCTTTGCTCCTTCCTATACCCAAACAGCACAGTCCTGTTCATGAGCAGCCCAGCTTCAGAGCTTCTGACCCCATAGGGAGGGCCGGGTCTTCTTCCCCGCAGTAATGAGAGTCAACCTACTCTCGGACATGGGAGCGGTCTTGGCCTACCGAATGACACTATTTCTCTTTCAGAACACCACCTGATTGGCCCACCTTTCTGACAGGTGGGCCCAATTATACAATGAAGGAGTCAGAGGTGGAGGATGGGATATCTGTATCACTTCATTCGGGTTTGGGTCCTAAGACCTTTGAGAAGGAGAAGATATGGGCAGTGGGTGCTAGGCAAACAGCAGCGAGAGTCGGATGAAACATTTTCCTAAGGGATATGGGCCCAGAATGCTTCTGCTGTGCTCCTATGCTGTGCTTCATGATTGCTGGTGTGATACCCCTGCATCAAACAAAAACACCTTACCATCATCTTTAAAGCACTCAATTACCTTGTCCTCTCCCACCTCACTTCACTACTCTCCTACTACAACCTAGCCCACACACTTTGCTTCTCTAACGCTAACCTTCTCACTGTACCTCGATCTCATCCACCTCACTGCCGACCTCTTGCTCACATCCTGTCTCTGGCTTGGAATGCCTTCCCTCTTTTTATCAGACAGACAATTACTCTCCTCACCTTCTGCCAAGAGGACTTCCCTGACTAAGCCCTCCTTTCCTCTTCTTCCACTTCTCTCTTCATCACCTTGACTTATTCCTTTTACTCATCCCCCCATCCCATACTTATGTTCATATCTGTAATTTTTTTCATTCATATTACTGCCTGTCTCCCATTATACTCTCTAAGCACATTGTGGGTGGTCTGTTATATTGTTATACTGTACTTTACCAAGTACTTGGTAGAGTGCTCTGCGCAAAGTAAGCAGTGAATAAATATGACAGACTGACTGACTGACTCACATCATGACTGCCCACTCCACCCCACAACTGACTCCATAAACCATGACTTCCACCCCTCACCCTTTCCCTTCCTCATCCCACCACTGACTCCATAAACTATAACCCCTTCCCTCCATCCAGCCCCACTCCACCTCACCACTGAGTCCATAAACCCTAACATCCCTCATGGTGGCCCAACACCACACTGCCACTGACTCCACAAATCATAATTCCCACTCCCCACTCCAGTTACCCTTCCTCTTGATTCAGGGTCCTAAACACAACCCTGCCTCACCTCCTGACTGGTCTGTCCTAGAAATCCCTGATGAACCAGGGCAAAATCAGCTCTGAGCAGTGGTATTAACTTGGAGAAATTTGCCTGAGAGCAGGATTGCTTTCTGTAAAGATGTGTTTTCATTGATAAACAAACTCCTGACTCTGCTCGATGCTCTTTCCACTAGGACACACAGTGGTATTTGTTGAGAGCCTATAGAGAAGCAGCATGTCTCAGTGGAAAGAGCACGGGATTGGGAGTCAGACGTCATGGGTTCTAATCCCGGCTCTGCCACATGTCTGCAGTGTGACCTTGGGAAAGTCACTTAACTTCTCTGAGCCTCAGTTACCACATCTGTAAAATGGGGATTAATAATAATAAGAATAATAAGAATAATGACATTTATTAAGCGCTTACTATGTGCAAAGCACTGTTCTAAGCTCTGGGGAGGTTACAAGGTGATCGGGTTATCCCACGGGGGGGCTCACAGTCTTAATCCCCATTTTACAGATGAGGTAACTGAAGCACAGAGAAGTTAAATGACTTGCCCAAAGTCACACAGCTGTCAATTGGCAGAGCCAGGATTTGAACTCAAGACCTCTGATTCCAAAGCCCATGCTCTTTCCACTGAGCCACGCTGCCTCTCTAAGAGAAGTTTAAGAGATTAAGACTGTGCACCACACGTGGGACCACCTGATCACCTTGTATCCCCCCCCCTGCGCTTAGAACAGTGTTTTGTGCATAGTAAGCGCTTAACAAATGCCATCATTATTATTATTATTGTGTGCCGAGCACTGTTGGAGACCCAATGTGGGCTACCACTCTTCTTTGTGTAATGGCATTGGTCAATTCCTTACTATTTTCCAGGCACTGTTTATACACTTTTAGGCACTGTACTGAAGCACTGGGGTAGATATCAGCCTCTTGTTGGGTAGGGACCGTCTCTATATGTTGCCCACTTGTACTTCCCAAGGGCTTAGTACAGTGCTCTGCACACAGTACGTGCTCAATAAATACGATTGAATGAATGAATGAATGAATGAATGAATGAATGTCAGATGCCAGTATGTTTTACTCACTTATTAAGTAACAATAGCCCAAGTTGAATTTCAGTCCCGTTTCTGCTTCTCTTCAAATGCCTTACTATTATTAACCTCCCCCTTCTGCCTACTCAGACCCCAAAACAGCAAACCTCAGGAAGCCTATACAAAGCATATACAAAGTCTGAGACCCAGCTGCCAAACCTGGCCCGTCTATGCAGAAGATTATAAAGGCTGATCAATTGATCAATCAATCGATCAAATGCATTGTTTAGTGTGTGCTGAGCACTGTACTAAGTGCTTGGAAGAATGCAGTATATCAGAGTTGGCAGAAATGTTCCCTGCCCACAACGAGATTACAGTCTTCAGGGAGAGATAAACATTAACACGGATGAATATATTGTGGATATATGCATAAGTGCTGCTGTGTTCGTGAAGGTTGTAAATCCAAATACAAAGGAGACACAGAAGGGAGTGAGAGAAGAGGAAATGAACGCCTAGGCAGGGAAGGCTTCTTGGAGGAGATCTGCTTGTAATAACGGCTTTGAGGGCAGAGATAGTGATCAGTCATTCAACTGATTTATTGAGCATTTACTGTGTGCAGTGTACTAAGCACTTGGGAGAGTACAGTACAACAATACACAGACACATTCCCTGCCCATGACAAGCTCACATTCTAGGAGGAGAGAAAGACATCAATATAAATGAAGAAATTACAAAAATGTACAAAAGTACGGTGGGGTTGGAGGCAGGGAAAAAAAGGGAATAAATCAGGGTGATACAGTAGGGAATGGAAGAAGAGGAAAGGAGGGATCAGTCAGAAAAGAGGTCTTGGAGGAGATTTGCTTTTAATAATGTTTTTAAGTGAAAAAGGGTAATTGTTGACTGTTGGTTATGAAGAAGAAAAGCATTCCAGGATGGAGGCAGGCCATGGGCGAGGAGGGGTCTGTTGTGAGATAATTGATATCAAGGTACAGAGAGTAAGTTGGCATTAGAGGAGAGAAATATGCAGGTTGAGTTGCAATAGGAAATTGAGGAGGTGAGACATGAGGGGACAAGGTAATTGAGTGTTTCAAAACCATTGCTAAGGAGTTTCTGTTCGATGAAGAGTTGGATGGACAACCATTGGAAGTTCTTGAGGAGTGGGGAAACATGGACTGAACGGTTCTGTAGAAAAAACACTGAGTAGCAGTGCAGCTTAATGGATAGAGGACAGGGCTGGGAATCAGAAGGGTCTGAGTTCTAATCCCAGTTGTGCCATTTCTCTGCTGTGTGACCCTAGGCAAGTCACTTCAGTTACCCCATCTTTTTAAATGGGGATGAAGATTTGAGCTTCATGTGGAACTAAGACTTTGTCCAAACTGATTACCTTGTATCTACTCCAGTGCTAGTACAGTGTCAGACACATAATAAGTGCTGAATAAAAACCATTTTAAAGAAAAGGAGTTCTGTTTTGGATCCGTTTAATTTCGGGTATTGGTGGGATATCCAAGTAGAGATGTCCTAAAAGAGGAAGGAAATGTGAGACTGCAGAGATGGAGAGAGAACAGGGCTGGAGAAGTAGATTTGGGAAGCATCCACATAGCGATGGTTGTTGAAGTCAAGGGAATGAATGAGTACTTCAAGAGAGTGAGCTTAGATGGAGAATAGAAGAGGATCCATACCTGAACCTTGAGGAATTCCGACATTTAGTGGGTGGTAGGCACAGGAGTAGACCATGAAAGAAACTGAGAAAGAGCGACCAGGGGGATAGGAGGAGGCCCAGTAGAGGACAGTGTCAGTGAAGCCAAGTTTCGATAATGTTTCCAGGAGAAGGTGGTGGTTGACGGTGTCGAATGCAGATGAAAGGTGGAGGAATACTATGATGGGGTAGAAGCCACTGGACTTGGCAAGAAGGACATCATTGTCTGCCTTGAAGAGGACAATTTCTGTGACACACCGCGGGTGAAAGCCAGATTGGATGGGGGCAAGGAGAGAATTGGAGGAGAGGAAGTGGACGCAGCAGATGTAAACAGCTCCTTCAAGGAGTTTGGAGAGGGATGGTAAGAGGAAGGTAACTGGAGGGAGTCATGGGATCAAGGGAGGGTTTGTTTAGGATAGGGGAGACATGAGCAGGTTAGAACGAATCAATCATTCAATGAATCCATCAGTTTTATTTATTGAAAGCTTACTGTGTGTAGGGCACTGAACTAATCAATTAGTACAATGTACAGAGTTATCTGACATGTTCCCTGCCTACAAGTTGCATATAATCTATAGGGCTAGACTGTAAGAACCAGAGGGTGATGCCTGTATTAGTGCTGGGAGAGTTGGGGGTGAAGGAATCAGGGTAACCCCCCACAGCTCAGGCCACACCAAGAATCTTCCCCTCCCCACCTCGCCCTGCGTGTTGGGGAGTTGCCCAAACTGGCTATAGGGTCCTCTGCTGGGGGGGATTGGGGATGGGAATCGGTAAGTTCTAAGCTCATCATTCTCCCTGAAACTTTCTGAACTTGTCACCTCTCCCAGCCTCCTGCCCGATGCAATCGCTGCCAACCCCATCATCAAGCATGGGACTGACACTGTTGACTAGTGAAACAACTCCCTCCCACTCCTGTCGTCAGCCTCCTGATGAGCCAGCGTCGGCAGAGAAGATGACAAGTTTATTTCCGTTCTGTGTTTTGGTAGAAGGTGCAGAGAGATGCAGGTGTGGAGCTCCCGGGCAGAAACAGTCCCCAGAGCTCCCCGGCTCCACCAAGGCCACGGGCTCAGGCTGGGACCTGATAAAATGGGAAGGGGAGGGGGAGACTGGGTCCTTCCTCAGAAAACAACAGAACGTGGTTTAGTTTTGCTCCAGGCTCAAGGGTAGAGTTAGAAGTGGTGGTGGGGGACCTCTCAAGAGTATTTCCCTTGTCTCTTCTGTCACAGCGAGGTCAGTAAGGGGCATCATGCAGGAGGCTGGAAGAGTGATAAGGTCATAACGTGTCAGGTACTGAGCCTCAGCCTCCCAGACTCCCTTCCCTGGTCCCCAAAGCAGAGGCTACTATAGCCAGGAAAGACAGCCCTCTGGGAGGAGGCCACTCCCAACATCCTGACCTAAGCTGTGAGGTCACCCTGCTTCCTACACTGAGTGTACCTGGCACCAAAACAGACAATGCCACAACGTCACTGCCTGGGAAAGCAGCTATATCTCTCATGTTTTCTCTAACAAGAGAGTACAGAGTCCATTTGGGGCGTGAGCCTGAACTTCTCTCCCCTAAATTGCCCTCCCAAACTGCACCCCTCAGATCTGAGCTGTCTTAGCTATAATGATGAAGCAGGACAGCATGGCTTAGGAGATAGAGGAAGTGGGTTCTTAGGAAATAGCATGCACGGGCTTAGGAGGTGGAGGACGTGGGTTCCTATCCCAGCTCTGCTACTTGTCTGCTTTGTGACCATGGGCAAGCCACTTCTCTTCTCAGGACCTCAGTTACCTCATCTGTCAAATGAGGATTAAGACTGTGGGCCCCATTTGGGACAACCTGATTACCTTGTATCTACTCCAGCGCTTAGCACAAGGCTTGGCCATAGTTAGCGCTTAACAAATACCATAATTAAGAGAAACAGAGTGACTTAGTGGAAAGAGCCCGTGTTTGGGAGTCAGAGGACGTGGGTTCTAATCCTGGCTCTGCCACTTTTCTGCTGTGTGACCTTGGGCAAGCTCCTTCTACAGCCCACCCCGCACCCTCCGCTCCTCCGCCGCTAATCTCCTCACTGAGCCTCGTTCTTGCCTGTCCCGCCATCGACCCCCGGCCCACGTCATCCCCCGGGCCTGGAATGCCCTCCCTCTGCCCATCCGCCAAGCTAGCTCTCTTCCTCCCTTCAAGGCCCTACTGAGAGCTCACCTCCTCCAGGAGGCCTTTCCAGACTGAGCCCCTTCCTTCCTCTCCCCCTCGTCCCCCTCTCCATCCCCCCCGTCTTACCTCCTTCCCTTCCCCACAGCACCTGTATATATGTATATATGTTTATACATATTCATTACTCTATTTATTTATTATTTATTTATTTATTTATTTATTTGTCTTACTTGTACATATATATTCTATTTATTTTATTTTGTTAGTATGTTTGGTTTTGTTCTCTGTCTCCCCATTCCAGACTGTGAGCCCGCTGTTGTGTAGGGACTGTCTCTATGTGTTGCCGATTTGTACTTCCCAAGCGCTTAGTACAGTGCTCTGCACACAGTAAGCACTCAATAAATACGATTGACTTATTGATTAACATCTCAGTGCCTCAGTTACCTTATCTGTAAAATGGGGATTAAGACTGTGAACCCCACTTGGGGCAACCTGTTTACCTTGTATCTACCCCAGAGCTTAGAACAGTGCTCGGTACACAGTAACTGCTTAACAAATACCATAATTAATATTATTGTTACTAAGACTTTCCTGGGACCAGCTCTGGATGAGGCTGGTCCAGCATCAGGAAAGAATTGTCCAGTAGCAGATTTTCTGTTCAGACACAACCCAGGTACAAGGCCAAAATGTTTCTCCAGAAGAGCCAGTTACTGGTGCCTAACTGTGTCCCGCAGAACCGGATTCGATAGAACAGTGCTTTGCACAAAGTAAGCACTGAACAAATACCGTTATTATTATTATTATGATTCATTCCAGTCCTGCCCCTCACCCTAGCCAGCCAAGCCCCCACGCGGCCTGGTAAACCAAGTCCCCAGCTCTCGCTCATCCACAGCCTCATCCTGCACCTCCAGGCAAGGAGAACGTCTTGCATAGCTGATGTGAGGGGCTAGACAGAGTCTCAGGGCACATTCCCACCATGGGCTAAGGGGGAGTCCACCTGCAGTCACAGAGCAAACTTGGATATGGCATGAACTCTGGGCCATGAGCCCTAGACCACAGACTTGTGGGAAAATTGTAGAGAAACAGGTCTGGATGGATTTTATCATCTGTGGTTCTTCCTCTCAACTCCACCAGGGGCTTGGGCCTTCCCGAGTTGGAGCGTTGCCATCCAGAGCTGCACTCATTCTTTCCGAGCCAGGCTAGACTCCGGTTCCCCGCCCCTCCTGATTTCTCAGACAGTAAAGCACCTTGATGATGAGTGCCAGATCTCTTATCAAGAAGCAGTGTGGCCTTTGGAAAGAGCGCATGCCTGGCAGTCAGGGAACCTGGATTCTAAATTTGTCTCTCTCTCTTGCTTATGGCTTGACCTCAGACAAGTTGCTTAACTTTGTTTTTCTGGATCATTACCTATAAAATAGGATTGAGGATAATGGATTGTGCCTACCACCTGTACTGTAGTTTCCCAAATGTTTAGTATAGTATGTTACCCAAATTAAGTGCTCAATAAGTAGCACTGATTGAAGATTAATTACCTATTCTCCCTTCCACTTTTAGTCATAAGCCCCCATGTGGTACTGGGGCTGTGCCCCACCTGATTATCTTGTATCTACCCCAGTGCTGGCTACAGTGTTTGTCATACATTAAGTGATGAATGAATACCCCAATTATTATTACTGGTAAGTGAATGAGAGGTGTACTACACAAGGCTGTTGGGAAATGCAGAGTAATGAAATGATACATTCCTGGACCACAAGGTGCTTCCACTTTATTGGTAAGAAAAAGATAACAATATTTACAACCATTACTAGACTCTGGGGACACTGCCCCTCATCCCTTTTATGCATGTGCAGAAGGATGACGCCAGCTTCATCCCATGTCCACAACCTCGACTGCTTTTCCCAGAATACTTCAGGCTGAGACACTGACAATCCCCAACTCAATTCGTTGCTTTAGAGATGGGCCCTAGAACTGTGGTTAGACTCAGGGAGATGGGCTGTGGGCCCCTCGTGGAACAGAGACTGTTCCAGCATAATTATCTTTTATTTCTTCCAGTGCTTAGTCCAGTGCTGAGCACATAATAAGCAAACAACAAATTATTATTAGGGCACAGCCTGGGAATCTTTCTGTAGGAGCAGGTAAAGGGAAGGGAGCCTGGATTGGGAGAAGCAACATGGCCTAGTGGATAGAGCACTGGCCTTGAAGTCAGAGGGAACTGGGTTCTAATCCCAGCTCTACCACTTGGTCAAGTCTCTAAACTTCTCTGTGCCTCAGTTACCACATCTGTAAATTGGGGATTAAGATTATGAGCCCCATGAGAAACATGGTCTTTGTCCCCTTTGATTACCTTGTAGTTAGTGCACTTAGTACCGTGCTTGACACATTGTAAGTGCTTAGAAAGTGAAATTATTAGTATCCCCCTTTTAGACTGTGAGCTCACTGTGAGCAGGGAACGTCTGTTTACTGTTACATTTTACTCTCCCAAGTGCTTAGTACAGTGCTTTGTACTCAGTAAGTGCTCAATAAATATGATTGAATGAATAAATGAATGAATGAATGAATAGATCCTATATATTTTGAGCTCCTGTTCAGTTCATGGAAGATCCTGAAGCCTGTCATGTTGGCAGCTTTCCCAGGCGGTGATCACTGGGTGGTGTCTGTTGGTGAAGGGAGTTCTGGGGCTCCCAAAACTCATTAGTGCCTTTCAGTGTGCATCTCCAATCAGTCACTAACTCTTGTCCGTTCTCCATTCACAGCATCTCTATAACCTGCCCCTTCATCTCTGTCCAAATTGCATCCATGCAGGTCCAAGCATATGTCTTATCCCCCAAGGAGGCTCAGCCTCCTTATCAACCTCCCTGCCTCCAGGCTTTCCCCACTCTAGTCCATACTCAACTCAGCGGCCTGGATCATTTCTCTGAAAAATTATTCATTCATTCATTCGTTCATTCATTCGTATTTACTGAGCGCATACTGTGTGCAGACCACTGTACTAAGTGCTTGGGAAGTACAAGTCAGCAACAAATAGAGACAATTCCTGCCCAACAACGTGCTCAAGGTCTAGAGGGGGGAGACAGACAACAAAACAAAACATGTGGACAGGTGTCAAGTCATCAGAATGAATAGAATTAAAGCTAGATGCACATCATTAACAAAATAAATAGAATAGTAAATATGTACAAGTAAAATAAATACAGTAATAAATCTGTACAAACATATATACAGGTGCTGTGGGGAGGGGAAGGAGGTAGGGCGGGAGGTATGGGAAGGGGGAGAGGAAAGAGGGGGCTCAGTCTGGTAAGGCCTCCTGGAGGAGGTGAGCTCTCAGTAAGGCTTTGAAGGGAGGAAGAGAGCTAGCTTGGCCGATGTGTGCAGGGAGGGCATTCCAGGCCAGGGGGAGGACGTGGGCCAGGGGTCGACTGCAGGCAGGCGAGAATGAGACACAGTGAGGAGCTTAGCGGCATAGGAGTGGAGGGTGTCAGGCTGGGCTGTAGAAGGAAAGAAGGGAGGTGAGGTAGGAGGGGGCGAGGTGATGGATAGCCTTGAAGCTGAGAGTGAGACGTTTTTGCGTGATGCATAGGTTAACTGGTAGCCACTGGAGATTTTTGAAGGGGGTAGTAACATGCCCAGAGCGTTTCTGCACAAAGAGGATCCGGGAAGCAGCGTGAAGTCTAGATTGAAGTGGGGAGAGACAGGAGGATGGGAGATCAGAGAAGAGGCTGATGCAGTAATCCAGTCAGGATAGGATGAGAGATTGAACCAGCAGCGTAGCGGTTTGGATGGAGAGGAAAGGGCGGATCTTGGCGATGTTGTGGAGGTGAGACCGGCAGGTTTTGGTGACAGATTGGATGTGAGGGGTGAACGAGAGAGGAGAGTCGAGGATGACACCAAGGTTGCGGGCTTGTGAGACGGGAAGGATGGTAGTGCCGTCTATATTGATGGGAAAATCAGGGAGAGGGCAGGGTTTGAGAGGGAATATAAGGAGTTCAGTCTTGGACATATTGAGTTTTAGATGGCGGGCTGACATCCAGATGGAAATGTCCTGAGGCAGGAGAGACACGAGCCTGAAGGGAGGGAGAGAGAGCAGGGGCAGAGATGTAGATTTGGGTGTCATCAGCATTGAGATGGTCGTTGAAGCCGTGGAGTTCACCAAGGGAGTGAGTATAGATAGAGAACAGAAGGGGACCAAGAACTGACCCTTGAGGAACCCCTACAGTACGGGGATGGGAGGGGGAGGAGTAGCCGCAAAGGAGACTGAGAATGAACGGCCGGAGAGAAGAGCCACCAACCCCTCAAAATACCCCAAGTGTTGCCCATTGTTCTCTGCATCGAACAGCAACTTTTTGCTATCTGCTTTAAAGTAATCAATCAACCCTCCCCCTCCTAACTATCCCCTCTAATCTCCCACTGCAACCTAGTCCATACACTTTACTCCTCTTAAGGGAAGTTATTTACTGTATTCCACCTTATTTCTCTCGCAGCTTGCTCTCTGTTCATATCCTCTCTCTCTACTGGAAATTCCCTCCCCTTTCATATCTGACAGCCTATAGCTCTCTCCATCTTTAAAGCTCTATTAAAATCATATCTCCTCTAGGAAACCTTCCTTGACTAACCTCTCACCTCCCCACTGTAGTTCTCCCTTCTGCATCTCTTTTTCACTTGTGTACTTTCTCCCTAGCACTTTGATATTCACTCCAGAACCCTCGTATATACATCTTCTGTTGCTTCTCCTGTTTGTAATTGCTTTTCTTGATTGTCTCACTGACTAGATTGTAGGCTGCTTGTCGGCAGGGAGGGTGTCCACCAACTGTATTGTTCAATCCCTAGGGTTTAGAAGAGTGTTCTGCCAAGAGAAATTGTTCAGTAGATGCCACTGATTGACTGCAGGGATAAGGGACTAAGAGTTGGCCTTGCTCTGGGGACAGAGAAAATGAGAGTCTGTCTGGCCGTAGTGTCCTCCAGAACTGTTCTGGGCCTGAAATGATTTGCCTCCGACTGGGGATACCTTTTGGATCTATTACTAAGTGCTTAGTACAGTGCTCTGTGCACAGTAAGCGCTCAATAAATATGCCTGAATGAATGAATGAATGAAACTGGGGAAGTCAGAAGAAGCTGTAATTCTAGGAATATCTTTGATGTGACTCTGGTGAGTTTCACTGTGGTTTTTCTGGCGAGGCAGGAGGAGGCTGACTGACAGCTTCAACAAGGCCAAGTTCATCATGTTCAGTATGCTGGTGTTCTATAGTGCCTGGGCCTCCTTCCTCCCCGTATACCAGAGCACCAAGAGGAAGGCCACGGTGGCCACAGAGATCTTTCTTCTTTCATTCATTCATTCAATCATATTTACTGAATGCTTACTGTGTGCAGAGCACTGTACTAAGCGCTTGGAAAGTACAATTCAGCAACAAACAGAGACAATCCCTGCCCAACAACGGGCTCACAGTCTAGAAGCAGGGAGACAGATATTATGGCCTCTGGTACCAGGCATCTTGGCTGCAACTTAGTCCCCAAGTGCTACATGATTCTACTGTGGCCAGCCAGGAATATCTGGGAGTGGTTGTAGAGGAAATGATCTCCGGTACATTAGTTCAAGATTGTTGTTTTTATCACCAACCATTTTTCTCAACCCCAATTGTACTGCAATGGCAGTACAAAAGGAGAAGGAAATCCTGTCAGGGACAACCAGGAGGGATTAAGGGGCAAATCTGATTCAGATGTCAGGCCTGGATGCTCCTGTGGATCACTGGGGTGCTTGTCCTGTGGCCTACTGGGCTCTTGCCTCCTCCAGGTTGGATTCCTACCATGATGGCGGCAGCCACCTGCCTTGTTTTCTGGGAGAACACCCCAGGCCGGGGCCAGATGATTCCCAATGCAGTGGAGTGGCTGTTCTGGACACACATCCCCGTGGGTTTGAGCAAATGAAATTGCAAAGCAGGGTCTGGCAGATAGAGTGGAGAAACTCAAATAATTTCCTGAGGTGAGCAGATGCTTGAAGCCTGTGTAGAGGCATTGCTCTACCTCAGAGTCTAATGGGGAGGTGGGAGAGAAATAGGCTCCAAGACCTGCTCCCCACACCCTCCTCCCTGTAGGTGGGCTACAGAGGAGCTGCCATCTGGGGCAACTCGGTCTCTGAGTTCAGGGCCCTGAGGGAGGAGGGGTTGAGGCTCCCTCTCCTGCCCGGCCTCTGGCTCAAGGACACTAAGGGCCAGGGCTGGGGCTCTGCTCTTTCCCTAACTGATGTCTTGGGAGACAGGATCAGAGTGTTTCCCATGAGACTCAAGGACAGACCCTCAGTCTCCCTCTGGAAGATTGCTTGGCTCCATTTGATTCTGGTAGTTGCCTTCAATTCCCTGACTTGTTCTCTTTCCTGTGACTCCTCCGTTTCCCGGAGCCCTCAGCCGTGACCCGAACCTGACCCCATAACAATTGACTGTACGGCCCTTTGCCTCTTCAGTAGGATTTTGGGCTCGGAGGTAAATGTTACCCTTCCCCTCCCAGGCTAGTGATCTGGGTCAGAGAGGTGAGCACCACCTGGTCTCTAACACAGAGCCCCACGCATAGAGTCTTTGCTGCTTCGGGGCATCCCCAGGCTGCTTGTAACATGGATCCCAGTCCAAAAGTAGTTTTCCTCGTTGTTCCTTCCCCTCCCTGTCCAAATCGCGGTCTGGGTTGAGCTCTGCTGAGGTGTGGGGAGGGAAATTCAAGCTTCCTTGTTGTCCCCTGGGGTCCAAGGAGGCCCCGAAGCATAGAGATGGGGCTCATCAAAACCTTGATGTTTTGGGGGTGCCTCCCAACCTTCGCCAGGCCACATTGCTCTAAGATGGTGGATCAGACCACGACACGGAGATCAATGGACCACTGGAGGAGGGACTAAGCATGGTGAACGGAGACCACCGGAGAACAAGGGATGCCAACTTCCTGCTCAATCACCAATGAGAAGTCTCAGAACCTGTCGAAGAATACGGAGACTAGGGAGGGTTTGCTCCTGTAGGAGCATCTTCGGAAGGGCCAAGGGGAGCTGCCTGTCAGCCACGAGTGGGCTTACGCAAAGGAAAGGCTGTGTTAAACTCCCGCCCATGTGAGAAGCAACGTGCCTTAGTGGAATAAGCACGGGTTTGGGAGTCAGAGGTCGTGCGTTCTGATCCCATCTCCACCACTTGCCTGCTATGTGACCTTGGGCGAACCACTTACCTTCTCTGTGCCCCAGTTACCTCATCTAGAAAATGAGGATTAAGACTGTGAGACTCACATGGGACAACCTGACGACCTTGTTACCTACCCCAGAGCAGAGAACAGTGTTTGGCACATAGTGCACACTTAATCAATAACATAATCATTATTAAGCCATCTGTGCTCAGTGTGTCGACCGCTCATTCTGCGGACAGCTTTGTATGCAGTTCACTTGAGACATACACCACCTAAAGCCATTCTGCACTGAAGTTCATATATTTATCTTCTGTCACCTCTACTATGTATAATTTATTTTAATGTCTTGCTCCTCTTCTAGAGTGTAAGCTCACTGTGCTCAGGGATGGTATCTACCAATTCTATTGTATTGAAATCTCCCAGAGTTTTAGTGCAAGCCTCTGTACACATTAAGTGCTCAATAAATGTCGTGGATTTTTGGAATTACTGACCTATTCATCGGGGTGAAAGTGTCTCCTTTTTTAACCTCTGCCTCCCCCCAACCTCCCACCCTGCTTCCCCATCTCTTTCTCTTACACCTAAGGACCTGGCCTCTTTAAATGAGAAAGAACCCTCTTTCAAGGGTTCAGTGAGAAAACTGGAACCATTCTGAGTTGATCCCCCTAATATCTCCTCTGCTTCTCTCCATTCCCTCCTGCCTCCTGCCCTTTCTTCAACTCTGACATTTTTCCCAGCAGTATCTCAAGAAGAGGTTTCTTTCTTTCTCTCGAAATCTAATCCCACGAATTTTGCACCAGACCCTATCCCTTTGCACTTTTGAAAGCACTTGTCCCCTACCTAACTGCCATTTTCAACTGTTCACTCTCCAATGGCTTCTTCCACACAACGCCATTCACTCATTCAATCATTTTAATTAAGCACTTACTTTGTGCACAGCACAGTACTAAGCGCTTGGGAAAGTACAATACAGTAATAAAGAGAGACAATCCCTGCTCACAACGAGCTCACAGTCTAGAAGACGGGAGGCAGACAGCAATACAAATAAACAGACATCAATATAAATAAATACAATTACAGATATATATATATATATATATATATATACATATATATATATATATATATACATATATAAAAGTTCTTCGGGGCAGCGAGGTGGGAAGAGCAAAGGGAGCAAATCAGGGAGATGCAGAAAGGAATGGGAGATGAGGAGATGTGGGGCTTAGCCTGGGAAGGCCTCCTGAAGGAGGTGTTCCTTCGGTAAGGCTGTGAAGTCGGGACGGGAGGGTAATTGTCTGGCAGATTTGAGGAGGCAGGGTGTTCCAATCAATCAATCGTATTTATTGAGCTCTTACTGTGTGCAGAGCACTGTACTAAGCGCTTGGGAAGTACAAGTTGGCAACATATAGAGACAGTCCTTACCCAACAGTGGGCTCACAGTCTAAAAGGGGGAGACAGAGAACAAAACCAAACATACTAACAAAATAAAATAAATAGAATAGATATGTAAAAGTAAAATAAATAAATAAATAGAGTAATAAATATGTACAAACATATATACATATATACAGGTCAGGTTCCAGGTCAATGGCAGATCATGGGCCAGGGGTAAGAGGCGGGACAGACAAGATGGAGGCACAGTGAGAAGGTTAGCACCAGAGGAATCAAGTTGCAGGCTTGGTTGTAGAGGAGAGAAATGAATTGAGGCAGGAGGGGGCGCGGTGATGGAGAGTTTTAAAGCCAATGATGAGGAATTTTGTTTACTATCGAGGTGGATAGGCAATCACTAGAGAGTTTTGAGGAGGGGGGCGGTGACATATCCTGTACATTTCTGTAGAAAGATGTTCCGTGCAGTGGAGTTAATTGAGGATGGGAGTGGGGAGAGGCAGCAGGTTGGAAGGTCAGAAAGGAGGCTGATGCAGTCATCTTGGTGGGATAGGATGAGTGATTGTATTAATATAGTAGCAAGGCTAGATTTTAGTATGTTATAAAAGTGAGACCATGTTTCTCTTATCCTAAAATAACCCTCCATTGGCCCTTCGACTACCTCCCATTATTGTCCCATCTCCTTCCTACCATTCGTCTCCAACCTCCTTGAGTGAGTTGCCTACAGTGGCTGTTTCACGTTTCTCTCCTCCAATTCTTTTCTTGACCCCCTTTAATGTGACTTCCGTCCCCTTCGTGCCAAAGAAACCACCCTCTCAAAGGTCATAATCATCTCACAGTCTAGTGGATGGAGTAAAGGCCTGGGAGTCAGAAGGACCTGAGTTTTAGTCCCGACTCCATCACTTGTTTGCCATGTGACCTTGGGCAGGTCACTGCACTTCTCTCTGTCTCAGCTACTTCATTTGTGAAGTGGGGATTAAGACTGTGAACCGAATGTGGGACAGGGACTGTGTTCAACCTAATTACCTTGTATCTACCTCAGAACTTAGAACAGTGCCTGGCACTTATTACTATTACCAAATCCAGTGGTCTCTACTCCATCCTAATCCTTCTTGACCTCTCAGCTACCTTCAATACTGTTGAACACCACCTTCTCCTTGGCTTCACTGACACTGTCCTCTGCTTGCTCACCTCCTTTCTCTCTAGTTGCTCATTCTCTGTCTCTTTCATGGGTTCCTCCTCTGCCTCCTCTCCCCTTCCACAAATGTGGGAGTCACTCACTGGGTCTTCTTCTATTCTCCATCTACACTCTCTTGGAGAACTCATTTGCTCCCATAGCTTCAACTATCACCTCTATGCAGATGATTCCTTATTGTGGGCAAAGACTGTGTATTTATTGTTGTTTTGTACTCTCCCAAGTGCTTAGTACAGTGCTCTGCAGATAATAAGCACTCAATAAATGCAAATGAATGAATTCCCAAATCTTCAACTCCAGCCCTGATCTCTCTCCTCCTCGGAAGTCTCACATTTATTTCTGCCTTCAGGACATCTCTATTTGGATATCCTCCCAACCACTCAAACGTAACATGTCCAAAACAGAACTCTTTGTCTTCACACCCAAACGCTGTTCCCCCACAATTTTCCCATCACTTCAAGACAGCTCCACCATCCTTCCTGTCTCACTATCCCAAAACCTTGGTGTTAACTATGCCTCACTAAAACCATATATTCAATAACTCACTAAATCATGTTGGTTCAGCCTTCACAGCATCACTAAAATCCTCCCTTTCATCTACATCCAAACTGTGACAACATTAATCCTTGGTAATTACCATAGCAACCCTATTCTGCTTCAGTCTCTATGTCAGCCTCTTTACTAACCTTCCTGTCTCCTGTCTATTCCCACTTCAGCCCTTACCTCACTTTGCTGCCTGGATCACTTGCCTGGATCAAGTTCACCTTTGCTTGCTTTAACTCTGCCCTCTCCTCTGCCCGGCCAAATTATTTCTCCACCCTAATTGACATCCATGCCTGTTGTCCTCACCAGTTGGTCCAAAAATTTAACTCTCCTCTCCATCTCCCCCATCCATCGTCCCTAATGACCTAGCTACCTACTCTATTGAGAAAATGGAATCTCTCAGACTTGTTCCCCCAAAAATCTCCCTTGCTCTAGTGGTTGCCTTTCAACCTTCGCATCGAACAGAAACTCCTCACCATTAACTGTAAAGAACTCAATCAACTTGTCCCGTCGACCTCATCTCTTTATCTCCTACCTCATCTCTCTGTTCTCCTACTACAGATAAGACCACATATCACACTCCTACTACTCCTACTTTGATATTCACTCCAGAACCCTCGTATATACATCTTCTGTTGCTTCTCCTGTTTGTAATTGCTTTTCTTGATTGTCTCACTGACTAGATTGTAGGCTGCTTGTCGGCAGGGAGGGTGTCCACCAACTGAAACTGAGGTTGGATAAGGTTTTCAAGCGAAGGAGGTGGTTGACAGTGTTGAAGGCAGCTTAAAGTTAAAGGAGGATCAGCACGGAGTAGAGGTCTTTTAATATGGCAAAAAGGAGATCATAGGTGACCCATAAGAGGGCAGTTTCCATGGAGCACATGGGGCAGAAGCCAGATTGGAGGGGTCAAGAAGAGAATTGGAGGCCAGGAAGTGGAGACAGCCGGTGCAGACAACTTGCTCAAACAATTCGGAAAGAACTGGTAAGAGGAAGAAAGGGTGGCAACTGGAGAGAATCATGCCGTCAAGGGAGGGTATGTTTAGCATAGGGAAGATATGAAGGGGTTTAAAGGAATCAGTCGATCAATGAATCAATCAATCATATTTATTAAATGTTTACTGTGGGCAGTAGAGAAGAAGCGTGGCTCAATGGAAAAAGCACGGACTGAGGAGTCAGAGGTCATGGGTTCAAATCCCGGCTCTGCCAATTGTCAGCTGTGTGACTTTGGGCAAGTCACTTAACTTTTCTGTGCCGCAGTTACCTCAACTGTAAAATATGGATTAAGACTGTGAGCCCACGATCACCTTGTAACCTCTCTAGCGCTTAGAACAGTGCTTTGCACAAAGTAAACACTTAATAAATGCCATTATTATTATTATTATTACACTGTAATAAGCAACCAGTACAATGTACAGCGTTGGTCGACATGTTCCCTGCCCACCAGGCGCATACTGTCTAGAAGTCCATACTGTAAGAACCACAGTGTTATATCTTGTTGTTGTTGGAGCTGTGGGCGCTGAGAGAATCAGGGTGACCCCACAGCTCAGGCCAGGTGAGGAATTCCCCCCCTCCCTAATTTTCCCCTGTGAGTTAGGGGGTTGCCAGGACTGGCCACAGAGACCCCTGATAGGGGGAGAGGGGATGGGAGTTGAGAACTTCTCAGCACAGCATTTCTCAATGAAACGTTCTGACCTTGTCACCTCTCCTGACCTCCTGCCTGAGGCAACTCCTGCCAACCCCATTGCCACATTTGGCACCAACACTGTTGACAAGGAAAACATCTCCCTCCCACTCCTGCCCGTCCTGAGGATCGAGAGTTACCGCAGAAGACTGAGGGGAAGCTGTCAAGTTATTTCCAGCCTTTGGTTTGGTTGAAAACACAGAGAAGCAGGTATGGAGTTCCCAGGCACGAGTGATCCCCAGAGCTCCCCAGCCCGGGCTGAGGCCACGTGGCTCAGGCTTGGGCCCAGAGAGACAAGAAGGGGAGGGAGGGACTGAGTCCTTCCTCAGCTAGCAATAAAGCGTTATTTAGTTCTGCTGCAAGCATAAGGGTCCAGTCAGAGGTGGGGGAGGAACTCCTCAGAAGTGTTTCCCTTGCCACCAGTGTCTATATCGGTTGTCACGACAAGGTCAGCAGGGTGACATCAGGCAGGAGGCTGGAAGAGGTGATAAGGTCATAAAGTGTCAGGGAGTAAATCTGAGCATTACATATTCCATTTCTCTGGTCCCTACAGCAAAGGCCACTGTGACTAAGCAGGATAGCCATTTGAAAGGTCACTCCCCACATCCTGACCTAAACTGTGTGGTCACTCTGCTTCCCACACTAAGTGTACCTGTTACCAGTACAGACATTACCCCAGTGCCAATGCCTGGGAAAGGCGCTCAAGCTTTCTTGCATTTTCTCTAACAACAGGGCCCAGAGACCAGCGGGAGAGGGGGCCTGACCTTTCCTCCCTTAAACTGACCTTCCAAACTGCATCCGTCTGCTCTGGGCTGCCCTGGCTATAACCATGAACCTAACAATTCCTTGATGATTGCTGGGAAAGGACAAGGTTGGACCAGTGTCAGAAAAGCTGTGGCATGGGACAGATAGACTGTGAGCCCACTGTTGGGTAGGGACTGTCTCTATATGTTGCCAACTTGTACTTCCCAAGCGCTTAGTACTGTGCTCTGCACACAGTAAGCGCTCAATAAATACAATTGATGATGATGATTTGCTGCTCAGACACAACCCAGGTTCAAGGCCATAATAGTTTTCAAGCAGATCTGGTTCCTGGTACCCATCTGTAGCCTGCAGTACTGGATTCATCCCTGAGGCAGTCCTGCTCTTCACCTTGGCCAGCCAAGTCCCCTATCCCCCCTGGCCAAGCAGGATCCCACCTCTCTCTGACCCACAGTTTCGTCCTGCATCCCCAGGCAGATAGAAGAGAGTAGGGGCCTGAACAGAGGCTCAGACCACAGTTCCACTGTCAGCATTATCTAAGATCATCTAACCTTGGCTTCACTGACATTGTCCTCTCCTGGGCCTCCTCCTATCCCCCTGTTCACTCTTTCTCAGTTTCCTTCATGGGCTACTCCTTTGCCTACCATCCACTAAATGTGGGAGTTCCTCCAGGTTCAGTTCTGGGTCCTCTTCTATTCTCCATCTAAGCTCACTCTCTTGAAGTACTCATTCATTCCCTTGACTTCAACAACCATCGCTATGTGAATGTTTCCCAAATCTACTTCTCCAGCCCTGATCTCTCTCCATCTCTGCAGTCTCACATTTCCTTCCTCTTTTAGGACATCTCTACGTGGAAATCCCACCAACACCTGAAATTAAATGCACCCAAAACAGAACTCCTTTTCTTTAAAATGGTTTTTATTCAGCACTTATTATGTGCCTGACACTGTACTAAGCACTGGAGTAGATACAAGATAATCAGTTTGGACACAGTCTTAGTTCCACATGAAGCTCATATCTTCATCCCCATTTAAAAAGATGAGGTAACTGAAGTGACCTGCCTAGGGTCACACAGCAGAGAAATGACACAACTGGGATTAGAACTCAGATCCTTCTGATTCCCAGCCCTCTCCTCTATCCATTAAGCTGCACTGCTACTCAGTGTTTTTTCTACAGAACCATTCAGTCCATGTTTCCCCACTCCTCAAGAACCTCCAATGGTTGCCCATCCAACTCTTCATCAAACAGAAACTCCTTAGCAATAGTTTTGAAACATTCATTTACCTTGTCCCCTCCTGCCTCACCTCCTCAATTTCCTATTGCAACTCAACCTGCATATTTCTTTCCTCTAATGACAACTTACTCACTGTACCTAGATATCAATTATCTCACAACAGACCCCCCTCGCCCACGGCCTGCCTTCATCCTGGAATGTTCTTCTTTATATCCAACAGTCAACAATTACTCTTTTACACTTAAAAGCATTATTAAAGGCAAATCTCCTCCAAGACCCCTCCTCTGAGTAATCCTACTGAGAGCTCACCTCCTCCACGAGGCCTTCCCAGACTGAGCCCCCTCTTTCCTCTCCCCCTCCTCCCCCCTCCCCCCGCCTTACCTCCTTCCCCTCCCCAGAGCACCTGTATATATGTATATACGTATTTATGCATATTTGTTTGTACGTATTTATTACTCTATGTATTTATTTTACTTGTACATATTTATTCTATTCATTTAAGTTTGTTAATATGTTTTGTTTTGTTGTCTGTCTCCCCCTTCTAGACTGTGAGCCCGCTGTTGGGTAGGGACCGTCTCTATATGTTGCCAACTTGTTCTTCCCAAGCACTTACTACGGTACTCTGCACACAGTAAGCGCTCAATAAATGTGATTAAATGAATGAATGAATGAATGAATAATCCCTCCTTTCCTCTTCTCCCTTCCGGGTCACCCTGAATTATTTCCTTTTTTTCCCTGCTCCCAACCCCACTGTACTTTTGTACATTTATGTAATTTCTTCATTTATATTAATGTCTATCTCTCCTTCTAGACTATGAGCTTGTCATGGGCAGGGAATGTGTCTATATATTGTTGTACTCTACTTTCCCAAGTGCTTAATACACTGCACACAGTGAGTGCTCAACAAATCAGTTGAATGTCTGATCACTGTGATCACTGATCACTGTTTTAGACTGTGAGCCCACTGTTGGGTAGGGACTGTCTCTATATGTTGCCAATTTGTACTTCCCAAGCACTTAGTACAGTGCTCTGCACACAGTAAGTGCTCAATAAGTACGATTGCTTTATTGATTGATTGATCACTATCTCCACCCTCAAAGCCTTTATTACAAGCAGATCTCCTCCATGAGGCCTTCCCTGCCTAGGCGTTCATTTTCCCTTCTCCCACTCCCTTCTGTGTCTCTTTTGTATTTGGATTTGCAACCTTCCCGAACCCAACAGCACTTATACATATATCAACAATCTATTCATCAGTGTTAATGTCTATCTCTCACTGAAGACTGTAAGCTCGTTGTGGGCAGGGAACATTTCTTCCAACTCTGAT
Organism: Tachyglossus aculeatus; assembly: GCF_015852505.1. Classification (NCBI taxonomy): domain Eukaryota; kingdom Metazoa; phylum Chordata; class Mammalia; order Monotremata; family Tachyglossidae; genus Tachyglossus; species Tachyglossus aculeatus. Next base: position 471,123 of record NW_024045093.1, read on the forward strand.
ATATTGTATGCTCCCAAGCACTTAGTACAGTGCTCAGAACACAGTAAACAATACATTTGATTGATTGATTGATCAATTGATCAGACTTTATAATTTCCTGTATACGGGGGCCAGGATTGGCAGCTGGGTCTCAGACATTGTATAGGCTTTGTATAGGCTTCCTGAGATTTGCTGTTTAGGGTTCTGAGTGGGCAGAAGGGGGAGGTTAATAATAGTAAAGCATTTGAAGAGGAGCAGAAACGGGACTGAAATTCAACTTGGGCTATTGTTACTTAATAAGTGAGTAAAACATACTGGCAACTGACATTCTTTCATTCAATCGTATTTATTGAGCGCGTACTGTGTGTAGATCACTGTACTAAGCGCTTGGGAATTACAAGTCGGCAACATATAGAGATGGTCCCTACCCAAGAAAAGGCTGACATCTACCCCAGGGAGATGCCTAAAAGTGTATAAACAGTGCCTGGAAAATTGTAAGTGCTTGACCAATACTATTACACAAAGAAGAGTGGTAGCCCACATTGAGTCTCCAACAGTGCTCGGCACACAATAATAATAATAATAATAATAATAATAATAATAATAATAATGGCATTTGCTAAGCACTTACTATGCACAGAACACTGTTCTAAGCTCTGGGGGGATGCAAGGTGATCAGGGTGTCCCACGTGGGGCACACAGTCTTAATCTCTTAGACTTCTCTTAGAGAAGCAGCGTGGCTCAGTGGAAAGAGCAGGGGCTTTGGGGTCAGAGGTCATAGGTTCAAATCCCGGCTCTGCCAATTGTCAGCTGTGTGACTTTGGGCAAGTCAATTAACTTCTCTGTGCTTCAGTTACCTCATCTGTAAAATGGGGATTAAGACTGTGAGCCCCGCGTGGGACAACCTGATTACCTTGTAACTGCCCCAGAGGTTAGAATATTTGCACATAGTAAGCGCTTAATAAATGCCATTATTATTATGATTATTATAATGGGGATTAATTATTATTATTGATCCCCATTTTACAGATGTGGTAACTGAGGCTCAGAGAAGTTAAGTGACTTGCCCATGGTCACACAACAGACATGTGACAGAGCCGGGATTAGAACCCATGACCTCTGACTCCCAAGCCCGTGCTCTTTCCACTGAGAAATGCTGCTTCTCTATAAGCTCTCAACAAATACTATTGTGTGTCCTTGTGGAAAGAGCATCTGGCAGATTGAGGAGTTTGTTTACCAATGAAAGTGCATTTTTACAGAAAGCATTCCTGCTCTCAGGCAAAATTTTCCAAGATAATACCACTGCTCACAGCTGATTTTGCCCTGGTTCATCAGGGATTTCTAGGACAGGCCAGTCAAGGGGTGAGGCAGGGTTGGGTTTAGGACCCTGAATCAAGAGGAAGGGTAACTGGAGCGGGGAATGGGAATTATGATTTGTGGAGTCAGTGACAGGGTGGTGTTGGGCCATCATGAGAGATGTTAGGGTTTATGGACTCAGTGGGGGGATGGAGTGGGGCTGGATGGAGGGAAGGGGCTATAGTTTATGGAGTCAGTGGTCAGATGAGGTGGGGAAAGGTTGAGGGGTGGAAGTCATGGTTTATGGAGTCAGTGGTGGGGTGGAGTGGCTAGTCATGATGTGAGTCAGTCAGTCCTATTTACTGACTGTTTACTGTGCGCAGAGCACTCTACCAAGTACTTGGGAGAGTACAGTATATCAATATAACAGACACATTCTCTGACCACAATGAGCTTAGAGAGTAGAATGGGAGACAGGCACTAATATGAATGAATAAAATTACAGATATGGCTATAAATATGGGAGGGGGGGATGAGTAAAGGGAACAAGTCAAGGTGATGAAGAGAGGAGTGGGAGAAGAGGAAAGGAGGGCTTAGGGAAGAGCTCTTGGAATAAGGGGGGAAGGGTAATTGTTTGTCTGATGAAAAGAGGGAGGGCATTCCAAGCCAGAGACTGGATGTGAGCAAGAGGTCGGCAGTGAGATGGATGAAATCAAGCTACAGTGAGAATGTTAGCGTTAGAGAAGCAAAGTGTGTGGGCTAGGTTGTAGTAGGAGAATAGTGAAGTGAGGTGGAAGGGGACAAGGTAATTGAGTGCTTTAAAGATGATGGTAAGAAGCTTTTGTTTGATGCAGGGGTATCACATCAGCAATCGTGAAGCACAGCATAGGAGCACAGCAGAAGCATTCTGGGTCCGTATCCCTTAGGAAAATGTTTCATCCGACTCTCACTGCTCTTTTCCTAGCACCCACTACCCATACCCCCTCTTTGCCAACGGTCTTAGAACTTAGGACTGAGCACTTAGGACCTGAATGAAGTGATACAGATATCCCATCCTCCACCTCTGACTCCTTCTTTGTATAATTGGGCCCACCTCGCAGGAAGGTGGGCCAATCAGATGGTGTTCTGAAAGAGAAGTTGTGTCATTCAGTAGGCCAAGACCCCTCCCATGCCCGAGAGGAGGTTGACTCTCATTACTGTGGGGAAGAAGACCCCTCCCTATGATGTCAGAACCTCTGAAGATGGGCTGCTCATAAACATGACTGTGCTGTTTGGGTGTAGGAAGGAGCAAAGAGACAAGGCTGGGGCAGGGTGCATATGGGAAGACATGAGTCTGAGAAAAATGGCAGGACAGAGGGAATGGTGGTGATTTCTCAGCATTGTCCAAGACCTATTTCATATGTAGTTGTGGTGGAGTGCTTAAGGTGATGGACATGAAATCCAATAACAATAATAATTGTGGCATTTCTGGTAATTGCGGTAGAGAAGCAGCATGGCTTAGTGGCAAGAATGAGGGCGTGAGAGTCAGAGGACCTGGTCTCTAATCCCGACACCGCCACATGTCTGCTGTGTAACCTTGGGCAAGCCACTTAACTTCTCTGGGACTTAGTTACCTCATTTGTAAAATGGGGATCAAGACTGTGAGCCCCAAGTGGAACAGCCTGATTACCTTTTATCCACCCCAGCACTTAGAACAGTACTTGGAATATTGTACTTGCTTAATAAATACCGTGATTATTATTATTATTTGCTAAGTGCTTACTGTGTGTCAACCATTGTTCTAACTGCTGGGGAAGGTACCAGATAATCATGGGAAAAACAATCCTTGTCCCATACAGGGCTTAACATCTAAGTAAGAAGGAGAATGGGTATTGAATCTCCATTTTACAGATGAGGTAACTGAGGAATGGAGAAGTTAAGTGACTCGCCCAAGGTCACACAACAGGTACATGGCAGAGTCGGAGTTAGAATCCATGTCCTCTGATTCCCATTCCCAGGCTCATTAATTGATTCATTCATTCAGTCATATTTAATGAGTACTTACTGTGTGCAGAGCACTATACTAAGCGCTTGGGAAGTACAGTTCAGCAACAGATGCAATCCCTGCCCACCAACGGGCTCAGAGTCAAGAGGGGGGAGACAGACATCAAAACAAGTAAACAGGCATCAGTCGCATAATTATAAATAAATAGAAGTATAGAAATGTACACATAATTAATAAAGAAAAATATAATTATAAATATGTACATATATACATAAGTGCTGTGGGGCAGAGAGGGGGGTGTAGAGCAAAGGGCAATGGGGCAAAGGTCGGGGCAATGGGAAGGGGAGGGGTAATAGAGGAAAAGAGGGGGTCTAGTTTGAGAAGTCCTCTTGGAGAAAGTGAGCTTTCAGTTGGGCTTTGAATGGGGGAAGTGTGCTCATTTGGCAGGTTCGAGGATGGAGGGAATTCCAGGCCAGAGGTAGGACATGGGCCAGGGGTCGATGGATGGAGAGGAGAGAAAGAGGCACAGTGAGAAGGTTAGTATCAGAAGAGCGGAGTGTGCAGGCTGTGATGTAGGCAAGAAGGGAGGTGAGTAACGAAGTGGCAAGGTAATGGAGTGCTTTGAAGCCAACAGTGAGGAGGTTTTCCTTGATATGGAGTTGATAGGCAACCACTGGAGGTTTTTAAGGAGGAGGGGATTATTTCCATTGGGAAACAATGCTCCATTGTCGAATCCATTGTGGCTTTGAGCTCTACCAAAGGCAAGTGGTTTTTCTTGCTTTTTCAAAATTGTTCGTAGTTGGCTCATCTCCCAATTTGTGGATAACAGTGCAAGATCCTCTATACACAGCTCTATGAACTTGGCTTGGTGACCTGTTGACATTCGAAATTGGACTCAACATCTAACCGACAACACTTATCTACATATCTTTAAATTACATATTATATATCATTTATTCATATTAGTTTCTGTCTTCTCCTGTAGACTGTATGCTCATTGTGGTCAAGAAAACTACGTGTAGATTTTGTTGAATTGTACTTTCCCAAACACTTACTACAGTGCTCTACAAACTACTGATTAATACCATTCTGAAAATAGAACTGAGAGCACCCATTCCTAGATAACTTCCTGGGCTCCAAGGATAATGACAAGGTAGGAGCAGGATCCCAACCTTGTCCCCTTTGGAGCTCCCTGCCTCTGGTCTACCAAGAAAGGAAAGAGGATGGAGAGGGATAAAGTAGGGGAGGGCAGCTGTGGACAAGCCCTGTTCTAAGATGTTACTTTTTTTATAGTATTCATTAAGGCTTTACTGTGTGTCAAACACTGTTCTAAGTGCAGGGGTAAATATAAGTCAATTAGGATCAGATACAGTCCCTGCCCCACATGGGGCTCACAGTCTAAGATGGATGGAGGAGGATTCAATCCCCACTTCAAATATGGGGAAACTGAGGCACAGAGAAATGAAGTGACTTGCCCAAGGTCTCACAGTAAACACGTGGTGGAGCCAGGATTAGAACACAGGTCTTCTGACTCCCAGCCCCGGACCCTTTCCACTAATCTATGATGTTTCTCTGACCATTTCTTGCCCACAGCCTGAACCCACACATCCTGTCCTCAGCCTCGGTCTGCCACCTGGGCCCTGATCACTGAGGTCATCGTAGCAATACCCTACTCCTAACCATGGGCAGCCCCCTCCTACTCCTGGCCATGACCCTCTCACAAGATTGGGAAAACTGATAGGGGTGAGCTTAAGCATGAGGATGAGGATGAAGATGAAGAAACAGAACCCAGGGAGTTGAGAGTAAGCTGTAAGCTAGGCTGCAATGCAAGCTTGTGGCCAGGGAATGTATTTACCAACTCTGCTGTACTGTACCTTCCCAAGTCCTTAGTACAGTATCCTGCACACATTAAGCCACACAATAAATAAATACCATTGATTGATTGAGAGGGATCGAGGGAGAAGATTCTGGGTGATTGCAGCTGAGCCCTGGGGTTGGGGGAGAGTCCTGGTGGATGAGGGAGGAGGGGAAAATCTGGGGAAAATGGAGAGAGGCTTGAGGAACAGAGAGCAGGAGAGGACAGAATAAGAAATGAGAGAAAGGGACTGAAAATTTATTCAGTTAATGAATCAATCAATGGTATTTACTGAGAGCTTATTATGTGCACGGTACCATAGAAATCACCTGGGAGCATACAATAAAAGAGAAATAAAACTTTTTCAGACAATACTTAGCTTGAAGTCTAGAGGAGGAGGCAGGTGTTTATACAAATAAACACATTACAAATAAGTACATAAGAGCTGTCGAGGGGAGGATGGAGTGGATATAAAGTACTTCAAGAATACTGATATAAGTGCCTAAGTGATGCAGAGTTAGAGAGAGTAGGGGAAAAGAGGCAGGCCTCTTGGAGGAGATGTGGGGAGAGTGGTGGTCTGTCAGATATGGATGGAAAGGGAGCCCCAGTTAATGGGAGAAAGGGGGCAGGGGGTAGGCAGTGAGACAGACAGGATTGAGCTATAGTGAGCAGGATGGTACTAAAGATGGAGCAAGATGGCTAGGTTGTAGTAGAAAATCAGTGAGGAAAGGTAGGAGGGGCAAGCTGTAAGGTGTTTTTGTTTGATGCAGAGGTGAATGGGCAACCACCGGAGGTTCTTGAGGAGTGGGAAAACATGGACTGAACGTTTTTGTAGAAAAATGATTTGATATGAGTGATGTATGGACTGGACTGGGGAGAGATAGGAGGCTAGGAGGTCAGCAAGGATGCTGAAGGCAATAGTCAAAACAGGATAATAATAATAATGATGGTATTTGTTAAGCACTTATTACATGTGAAGCACTGTTCTAAGTAAAGGTGTAGATAAATGGTAATCAGGTTAGACACAGTCCCTGTCCCATATGGGGCTCACAGTCTTAATCCCCATTTTAAAGATGAGGTAACTTAGGCACAAAAAAGTGAAGTGCCCAAGGTAACAGAGCATACAAGTGGTGGAGTCAGGATTAGAAACCAGGTTCCTCTGACTCCCAGGACTGTGTTCTATACACGAAACCAAGATAAATAATTGGTTCTGCTTGGTAGCAGGTTGGATGGAGAGAAAAAGGCATATTTTAACAACGTTGTGAAGGTGAAAGACAAGACCTGGTGACAGAACGAATATGTAGGTTGAGTGACTGTAGATTTTAGACTGTAAGTTTGATGCAGGAAGGTAATGAGTCTGTTTATTGTTATAATGTACTTTCTCAAGTGCTTAGTACAGTGTTCTGAACGCAGCAAGTGCTCAATAAATATGACTGGATGCATTCATTAATGTAATGAGTGAGATGAGTCAAGGATAATACCAAGGGTACAAACTTCTAAGACTGGGAGGATGGTGGTTCTGTTCCCTGCAATGGGAAAGTCAGGGAGAGGACAGGGTCTAGTAGTGCAGATGAGGAGCTCTCTTTTGGAAATTTTAAGTCTGAGGTGTCGGGATGTATTTAAATAGAGAAATTCTGAAGGTTAGAGGAAATAGACTACAGAGAAAGAAAGAGGTCATGGCTGGAGCGATAAATTTGGGAGCCATCCATGTAGAGCATCGTTGAAGCTGTGGGAACGAATGAGTTCTCCAGGGGAGTGAGTGTACATGTAGAAGAGAAGTGGATTGAGGACTGAGCCTTTGAGAATCCCAATAGTAAGGGGGTGGGAAGTAGAGGAGGAACCTGCAAAAGAGCCTGAAAAAAGGTGGCCGGAGACACAGGAGGAGAACCAGGGGAGGATAGTGTCAGTGAAGCCAAGGTTGGATAATGTTTCCATGAGAAGGGGGTGGTCTACATCCCCGCCCCCCTTTTAGACTGTGCGCCCACTGTTGGGTAGGGACTGTCTCTATATGTTGCCAACTTGTACTTCCCAAGCGCTTAGTACAGTGCTCTGCACACAGTAAGCGCTCAATAAATACGATTGATTGATTGAAGGCAACTGAGAGTTCGAGGAGGATTAGGATGGAGTGCAGGTCATTGGCGACCCTAGAGAGAACAATTTTAATGGAAAGAAGAGTCAGAAATTAGATAGGAGCAAGTCTAGAGAGGAATGGAGGAGGCTGTGAGGCCATTGTTGCGTAGTGATTGTCTCTATTTGTTGCTTAAGCATACTTTCCAAGCGCCTAGTACAGTGTTCTGCGCATAGTAGGCACTCAAGAAATACGATTGAATGAATGAATGGATGGGACATCGGCTGTAAACAACTTACTCAAGGTGATTGGAGAGGATTTGTTGGAGGGAGGTGGGGCGATTCCTGTAAGGAACCATGAGGTAGAAGGAGAGTGCTTTTTTAGAATAGGGGTCACATGAGCATGTTTGAAAGGAGTGGGGAAAAAGTCATTGGAAAATGAATGGTTGACGATGAGGGTCAGCCAGAGGAGAAGGGAGGGGCAAGTGTTTTGTTAAGGTGTGAAGGGATGGGATAGGGATACAGTCGGAAGGGGTAAATTTTGAGAGGAGGCAGGAGATCCCCTTTTGAGATACAGCTGGGAAAGCTGGGAGAGTTGAAGGCGGACAGGAGGAGGAAGGGACTGAAGAGCAGTAGGGGAAATTGTAGGGAGATCACACCTGATTGGTTTCAATTTTATCAATGAAATATGCGACCAGATTGCTAGTGGCGAGAGATAGCAGAGGTGGGGCTGTGTGTGTGTGTGTGTGTGTGTGTGTGTGTGTGTGTGTGTGTGTGTGTGTGTGTGTGTGTGTGTGTGTGTGTGCGCGCGCCGGGGGGTGGGGTGGATATGAGGAAGAGTAGTTCATCAGAAATAGCTGATGTGGGCAATAGAATGAGAGTCAGTAAGGATGGGGAGGCGGGTAAGTGATTCCCTTTCCACCCCACCATGGGCTGGTGCTGCTGCCTTCATTGTCACCATTGGCTCTCTTGTCCACACAATGCAGGGGAAGATACTAACAGGGATAGGGAAGGCAACTCTCCACCCCTAGTAGCAGCTGTAGCATAAGAGGTCAATTAACCACTTCTGCACATATCCCACTGCGATTGATTTTAATACCTCTTTCCCCCTCCGGCCTGTAATCTTTTTGTGTTCAGGGCTCATCATCATCATCATCATCAATCGTATTTATTGAGCGCTTACTATGTGCAGAGCACTGTACTAAGCGCTTGGGAAGTACAAATTTGCAACATATAGAGACAGTCCCTACCCAACAGTGGGCTCACAGTCTAAAAGGGGGAGACAGAGAACAAAACCAAACATACTAACAAAAGAAAATAAATAGAATAGATATGCAAATAAAATAAATAAATAAATAAATAAATAGAGTAATAAATATGTACAAACATATATACATATATACAGGTGCTGTGGGGAAGGGAAGGAGGTAAGATGGGGGGAATAGAGAGGGGGACGAGGGGGAAAGGAAGGAAGGGGTTCAGTCTAGGAAGGCCTCCTGGAGGAGGTGAGCTCTCAGCAGGGCCTTGAAGGGAGGAAGAGAGCTAGCTTGGTGGATGGGCAGAGGGAGGGCATTCCAGGCTCATCTATACCTACTTTTTTACACTGTGTTATTCAAGTGCCTAGTACACTGTTCTGCCCACAGTAAATACTCATTAAATACCATTAATTGGTTGATGGATTGATTGATTCTTTAGGGCTTCTATAGAACATGGCTGGGGGACTAAGTCAAGAGCATAGAAAAAAGGCAGGAAAGGGAGAGACCCACAGAAAAGAGACAGATAATAGAGACACATACATGAAATATAAACCCACTCTCAGCCATACACTATTCCGTTTACTCTCTTTCTGTTCCACAGTCCATCACACACTCTCCTTCACCAAAACCAGCTCATATTTGTTCATCCAGTTGTAACCACGTATGCTCTCATACTCACAATTTAACAGGTGACCTTTCACCCTCTCACACAAACAAACCCTTGTGCATGACTAGGCACAATCTCACAAAATTTGCTCTCAAACACTCAGACACAAGAAGCACACATCATCACTCCTCACTCATCCATAGCAGCAGGATAGAATTTTTAGAGGGTCCCAAACCCAAATAGGGTTTTTCGTGCAGAATAATAATGATAATAATAATGGCGTTTGTTAAGCACTTAAGTGCAAAGCACTGTTCTAAGCTCTGGGGAGGATACAAAGTGATCGGGTTGTCCCTCGTGGGACTCACAGTCTTAATCCCCATTTTAGAGATGAGGTAACTGAGGCACAGAGAAGTTAAGTGACTTGCCCAAAGTCATGCAGCTGACAATTGGAGAATCTGGGATTTGAGTCCACGACCTCTGACTCCCAAGCCTGTGCTCTTTCCATTGAGCCACGCTACTTGTCCAATTAATGTAATCAAAATAGCCACCCACAGCCTGGGCGTCGTCAGGAAGTGATTAGAAACAGCATGGCCTAGAGGAGAAAGCATGACCCTGAGAGTCAGAGAATCTAGGTTCTAATTCTGACTCTGCCATTTGTTCGATGACCTTGGGCAATTCTTATAACTTTCTCTGGGCCTCAGTTACCTCATCTGAAAATGGGGGTAGATTACCTATTCTCCCTCATTCTAATACTGTGAGTCCCATTAATTTATTTTATTTTATGTATTCCTAAATCATATTTAATGAGTGCTTACTGTGTGCAAAGCACTGTACCAAGTGTTTGAGAAAATACAATATAACATCAAAACCACATTCCCTGCCCACAATGAGATCACAGTCTAGAGGCGAAGACAGACATTAATATAAAGAAATAGATAAATAAATAAATTACAGCTAGATATAGAACATACATATGTGCTGTGGGGAAGGGATAATGGATGAATGAAGAAGCAAGTATGAGCAGCATAGAAGGGAGTGGGAGAGGAGGAGAGGAGGGTTTAGTCAGGGAAGGCTAAATAAGGCTTTGAAGTGGGCAAAATCAGTTATCTGTCTGATACGAGGAGAGAGGGCATTACAGGGCAGATGTAGGATGTGGGCAACAGGTTGGCGGAGAGATAGACAATAGTCCCATGTAGGAAAACAACTGCTTTTGAACTCATTATGTTGTATTGTACGAAATGCTCAGTACAGTGTCCGACACATAGTAAAACGCTTAACAAATACTGCTACCAATCATTCATATTGCTATTATGCAAAATAAAAATATAGCATGCACATCCTCTGTCCACAGTCTAGAGGATTTAATAACGAAAGGTATACCTATGGAAATGTTTTAAACCATGTTACATATTACATACACTTTCATCTGGACTGTTTCATGGAGTTTTGGGAAGGACATACTAGAGCTGGAAGAAATGAAGCGTGGGGAAGAGGCAGCTACTTTAGAGGAAGAATAGGACAGTCAGCCTGAAAAGATGCAGCCAGAGGCCTAAGAAATCAAGGAGGGTGTGAACTGGGCATACACAAAAATTTTTGAATAATCAAAACCCACATCATTCAGAGGAGGGGATGACCAGTGAATTCTGAACAATGAAAAAACAAAGGGTGCACAAGGAGTCACTTTTCTATATGACAGGATTAGGCAAATGGAAAATGCTTGCCTCTATGGGTTTCCCATTGCGTACATATTAATTGATATACTTAAGAAGGGATGAGCTCAATTAGGACCATAAAGAACATGGATGGTCTACTGAGGTCAATCATCTCTCTGATAGTGGTGACAGGACGTTCAGAGACAGAGATTGGTGGTTGCCATTTTTCATATCCATGCTAATGATTCTGAGGAAATTTCTAACATCCTATTATTTCCTTTCTATATTCCAAAACCATTCCTCTAAAAACTCATTGAGAATACACCTTCTACTTTCTTCTCCTGCAGAGCAGCAATGGAAAGAAAAGACTCCTCAGGAGTTCATGTCCCATTATACCGTTATCCAGCAGATGATCACTAATCCGTCGGATCGTGACAGTCGTAGATCTAATTACTTTGCAGTTACAGGAAAAGATGGAGGCGATTCAGAGGCTCAATCGACAACTTTGGGGGGCAGAGGAAGAAGTTAGGGATTCTTGGGGGAACTCAATCTCAGCTAGGGGGAAGGCCCTCCAAGACCCAACCCTCAGAGAATTTAGAGAAACAGGGGGTGGAGGTGATATCTAGATCTCAGTTACTCTGAGCCTAACACCACTTCCCTCCTGGGAGTGCCAAGATGATTGTCCTCACCGAGCAGGGGAAGATAAAGGCTGAGCCCCACCCTCCATGAACAAGCCAGAAAGTATCTTGTGAATTCGCAGACAGACATATGTTTTGGGGACAATTCCTGAGCCCCTGGATTCTGGTTCCAGATGCATGGGCCTGCAGCAGAATCCCCTGTACAGGGACTTGGCATCATCACCAGAGAAACAATGACATTCCCCTTTCTGAACTGAGGAGTGGTGTGAGCTCAGGGATAAGCTCAGCTCCTAGCTCTGGGATAGGGGAGGTCAATCCGGGAAAACTTGGTAAAGAAGCCTCTGGGAGCTTGGAGACCAGACCAATTGGTCCAGGAATAATCAAACTCAGGGAGAGACAAAGTTTGCCCAAGATGAGTGGGGCCCCTTCTCTTTTCTATGGGAGTTGCTTTGCAAGAATCCAGCAAGAGGAGGGGGAACGATTCTTCAGATGGGGAGGAAAAGCTGTAGGATAGAATCCTGGGGACTGCTAGGAGTCCTGGAGCATAAGGAGTTCAGGATGCAGAAATTGGCTACTTCTGGGAGATAGACCATCATAGGAACTAAAGCCTGCATTGAAATTGCCATTTTATCAAGTGTGTTAAAAATTGCAGGCACCAAGAGCAGCTGTTCATGACACGTCAGCCAACTTAAGCCAAGTGTGACCTGTGGAACCCCACTCCATCATGTGGAAACTTCCCTTCATCTTTGACCTTTTTCTGACTCAGTCATTCCTCCTCCTCGGCATCACTGAAACCTGGATCTCCCCAAATGATACACTCTTTCCTGCTGGTGTCTCCCACTTGGAGACTCACTGGGAAAGGAGGAGGTGTTGATTTCCTTCTTGTACTCCACTGCCACTTTCACACCATTCCACCTCCCGCATCCCTTTCTTTCCCTTCCTTTCAAACCCTTATCATCTGCCTCTACCACCCACTCCAGATTCTAGTACCTGCCATCTACCACCCCCGATCCCACCTACAACTTCTTTAACCATTTTGATCCCTTTTTCATATTACATCTCTCATTCGTCATGCCTGCATTGACACTTGGGGCCTTCAGTATCCACATATAAGTTTCTGATGACTCTTCCGCTGACTGCCTCCTAACATTCTGCAACTCCACTGAACGCTAGCTCCAGCTCAACTTGCCCACTCACCAATTTGGACGCACACTCGATTTCATCATCTCTAACCGCTACGCAAACCTTACCCTCACTAACTCTGAAATTCCTCCCTCTGAGCACACAACCTTCTCACTTGCCTCCTTTCCCACACACCTCCTACCCATGAATCTGTTCTATTCCCTCCACAGAGACCTCCAATCCCTGGACCCTATCTAATTTTCTCAACTCAACATGACCCGCTTGCCTCTATACCCAATCTATCTCCCCTTGATGACCCAATAGGCACTCTCAATTCCAGCGTCTCTACTGAACTCTACTCACTTACCCCGCCATCCCTTTATCAATCTTGTACCATTAATCTACATCCCTGGATCACCAGCAAAGTTAGCCTCCTTCATTCTTGTGCTTGACCCACAGAGCACTACTGGTGGAAATCTAAATATCAGGCCGAATTCATCCACTTCCATTCTTATAGCTTAGGAATGCCTATGGGAGAGGGATATAATTATTATTAATTATAACAATAAATGATAATGCTAAATAATCATATTTGTTAAGCATTTACTGTGTGCCAAACCTTGTACTAAGCACTGCAGCAGATACAAGACAATCAGGTCCCACCTGGGGCCCACACTCTATACGTAGGATGGAGAACAGGTATTGAACTCCCATTCTGCAAATTAGCACAGAGCAGTGACAGGTCACAGAGCAAGTAAATGGCAGAACAGGGATTAGAACCCAAGGCCTCCAACTCCCAGACCCATCTACAGTGATGGGAAAGTCAAGGGGAGGACAGGGTTTGGGTGGGAAGATAACTTAGTACAGTGCTCTGCACACAGTAAGTGCTCAATAAATGCGATTGAATGAATGAAAATATGGAGTTCTGTTTTGAACATGTTAAGTTTGAGTTGATGGGAACACATCCAAGTAAGAGACGTCTAGAAGGCAAAAGAAGCTGAGAAGCTGCAGAGAGGGAGAGAAATCAGGAGAGGAGATGTAGATTTTGATATCATCTTTATAGAGGTGGTAGTTGAAACCACGGGAATGAATGAGTTCTCCAAGGGAGTGGGTGTCGATGAACAATAGAAGGGGACCCAGAACTGAACCTTGAGGTACCCCCACAGTTAGAGGGTGGGAGGCAGAGGAGGAGCTCGCAAAAGAAACTGAGAATGAGTGGCCAGAGATATAGGAGGTGAACCAGGGGAAGACAGTGTCACTGAAGCAGAGGTTGGTTAATGTTACCAGGAAAAGGGGGTGGTAGACCATGTCAAGGGCAGCTGAGAGGTTGAGGGGGATTAAGATGGGGTAGAAGTCATTGGATTTGGCAAGAAGGAGATCACTGGTGACCTCTGACAGGACAGTTTTTGTGGAGTGAAGGGGACAAAAGCCAGATTGGAAGGGATCAAGAAACATTTGGAGGAGAGGAACCTGAGAAAGTGGGTGTAAACAGCTTGATCTAGGAGTTTGGAGAGGATTGGTAGAAGGGATGTGGGGCAGTAACTGGAGGGAGCCATGGAGTCAAGAAAGGGTTTTTTTTAAGGACAGAAGAGATATGGGCATGTTTGAAAGCAGTGGGGAAAACGCCATTGGAGAGCAAACAGCTGAATATAGCAGTTAGGGAGGGAAGAAGGGATGGGGCAAGTGTTTTGTTAAGATGAGAAGAAATGGGGTGAGAAACACAGGTGGAGGGTGTGGATTTTTAGAGAAGACGGGAGAACTGCCCTAGAGATACTGCTGGAAAAGGTGGGAGAGTTAAAGAAGGGGCAGGAGTGGGGAGGGACTGGAGGGGGTCAGGGGAGATTTTAGTGAGATCACACCTGATAGTGTCACTTTTCTTAACGAAGTAGATGGCCAGGTCACTGGGGGCAAAAGATGGGGAGGTGGTGGGGGAGGGGTTTGAGGAGGGAGTTAAATGTCTGGATCAACTGGTGAGGGTGATAGGCATGGGTGTTAATAAAGACGGAGAAATCATTTTGCCTGGTAGCGGAGAGTGCTGAATTAAAGCACTCAGGATAAACTTGAAGTGGACAAGGTCAGCCTGGTACCTGGATTTCTGCCAGCAGTGCTCTATGGCTCGTGCACAAGAGCAAAGGAGGTGGCCTGTGGAGGTACTCCAGGGCTGTAGGTCCGTGCTACAAGATCAATAAAGGGATAGGGAAGTGATTGAGTTAAATTCAGTAGACAGGGTGGTGTTAAGAGTGTCAATGTGGTCATCGAGGGAAGGTCTTTTGGATATGGAGGTTAAATGGGGTAGTATGAGTTGATAAAATGGGATGGAATCAAAAGATCGGAGGTCTCTGTGAGGGAACAGCACAAATTTGTGTGGAGGAGATGTGCAGGAAAGATGTCATGTCAGGAGGTTTTGATCAGTTAGAGGGATTCAGAGTTGGTGAGGGTAGAAATGTGCAGTGTGGCTAGAGATGATAAAATCGAGTGTGTGTCCAAATTGGTGAGTGGGTTAAGTGGGTGGAGCAGGCAGTCAGTGGAGTTGAGGAGTGATAGAATGTGGGCAGCAGAGGGGTCATCAGGAATATCTATGTGGTTACTGAAGTCCCCAAGAATCAATGTGGGCATGGGCAATGAGAGAAAGAATGTGAGAAAGGGATCAAACTCCTTCCTGTCCAACCCAAATTCCTTCCTAATCCTCCTTGACCTCTTGGCTGCCTTTGACATAGTTGACAACCTCCTTTTCCTGGAAACATTACCCAACTTCAGCTTCACTGACACTTTCGTCTCCTGTCTCTCCTCTTATTCCTCTGCCCGCTCATTCTGCATCTCTTTCATAGGATCCTCCTCTGCCTCCCACTCAGTTCCCACTCAGTTCAGTTCTGGATCCCCTTCTATTCTCTATCTAAACCCACTCCCTTAGTGGAGTCATTCACTCACGTGGTTTCAACTACCACCTCTATGCAGAGGATTCCTAAATTTTAATTTCCAACCCTGATCTCCTCCCTCTCTGAAGTCTCACACTTCCTCCTGCCTTCAAGACATCTCTACTTGGATGTCTTGCCATCACCTCAAACCTAACGTGCCAAAAACAGAACTCCTTATCTTCCCAGCCAAACACTGCCCTTCCCCTGACTTTCCCATCACTGTAGATTGCACCACCATCCTTCCTGTCTCACAAGCCAGGAAAACACCAAAACCTTGGTGTTTTCCGTAGGCTCTATCATTCAGCCCACATATTCAATTCATCACTAAATCCTATCGGTTTGACCTTCACAACATCACCAAAATCCACCCTTTCCTCATTCCTCCTCCAAGCCCCACAGCACCTTTCTACATATCTGTAATTGTATTAATTTAAAGTCTGTCTTCTCCTCTAGACTGTAAGCTCACTCTGGGCAGGGAATGTGTCTATTATATTGACATATTGTACTCTCCCGAGCACTTCTTATAGTGTTGTGAACACAGTAAGCACTCAGTAAATATGATTGACTGACTGTGGGGGTGATAGTTCTCTGAGACAGGTGTGTAAATAGAGCAGAACTGTTGCTTGAGGGACTCCCAGAGTTGGAGGTGGGCATAGGAAGTGATAGAGAATGGGAAGAAAAATCCAGAGCCAGGCGAAAGCAATGTCAATGAAGCCGAAGTTAGTAATTCCAGGAAAAGGGACCATTGAAGGCAGAGGCTGTGGAGGATTAGTATGGAGTAGAGGCCATTGTATTTGACAAGAAGGAAGTCTTTGGTGACCTTAGAAAGGGACGTTTCCAAAGGGTGGAGCAGAATCCAGACTGGAGGAATTGAAGGAGAAAATTCGAGGAGAGGAAGTGGAGTTGCTGGGTACATCTACTCACTTGAGGAATTCAGGAAGGATGATTTAATAACTGGAAGGAGATGTGAGGGCTGAGGAGGGGTTTTTAGGCTAGAGGATTTATGCGCTTGTTTGAAAGCATTGGCTTATTAAAGATGCGATCAAAATGCATAGGACATGAGGGCACTGAGTGTACCTCTGTGATTGGCTGGCAGGGAAATGTCATCACAATACCCAGGTAGAGAAGGGTGGGGTAGGGAACTTCTATCTCTCTCTGGCGTCTCTCTGGTCTGCAGCCTGAGGCTGCAGTGTGGGAGGAAAATTGTCCCAATATCTGAGCCTCCACACTCCCTCCAGCTCCTGCTTCCAGCCCAAACCCCTGCGCTCAACTTCCTCCCTTCCTCAGAACTCCCACGTAGGTTCAGTTTCAGCCCCATTCCAGCTCTGCCACACATGCTTTATTGCACCCATAAAATAATAATAATAATGGCATTTTTAAGCGCTTACTACATGCCAAGAACTGTTCCATTCTCTTGGAATAATAATGATGGTATCTGTTAAGCGCTTATTGTGTGCCAAGCACTGTTCTAAGCACTGGGGTAGATACAAGGTAATCAGGTTGTCCCATTTGGGGATCACCGTCTTAATCCCCATTTTACAGATGAGGTAACTGAGGTACAGAGCAGTTAAGTGACTTGCTCAAAGTCACACAACTAATACTGCCCCCATTGCCTAATAGTCAGAACAGTGTCTGAGGTCCAGTTCTCCGTCCTGGCACCTAGCTGGGGAATGATCTGTTATCAGTCAGTAATTGCCTCTCTTCCTCTAGCCTGAACCTGGCCTGCTGCTTATCTCATGAGAAATCTGGGCTCCTTCATTGCCCAGGATGATGTAAGCTCTCAATGCTAACTCGTGCCCATATCCCTTTCCTTTCTACCTTCTGTTTGTAATTTATGGTATCCCCCTCGATTGTGAGGTGTTTGGTTTGCAAATCAGTGCGAGCAGTAGGTGCACTACACATTTCGGTTGTTCTCCCTGATACCTGAGCAAAACAGTAAAGTGAGGCCTGTCAGTTATGGTCTGACCTAAAAAGAAATCTGATTGCATCAGATTAAAATCTAACCCGGACCTCCATCTTGTTCAGGCATGAATTCGACCACTGAGCCTCTGCTCCTGCATACTGCAAATCTTCATGTACACCACCAATTACCCTATGTCCAACAAAGGTTCTAGGAATGACACAAAGGGATGAATTGCATTTTAATTCTCTCCACTTGGCAGACAATTGAAACAGAAGAATGATCTTTCTCATGCTCTTGGGAACTTGCCCACAGTTGGGGTGATGGCAAAGGGTGAAGATAGTACCTTTGCATAGCCTCACCCAACCTCACCCTCTTTGCTGACGAGCCCTACAAAAGCCAGATTGACCTGAAAAGGTCTTGCCAAGGATGAAAACCCGGTTCCTCTTAGTCAAAGGTGGGACGAAGGGTCGAGCTGTGCAAATGATAATAATAATAATAATAACAATAATAATAATAATAATGGCATTTGTAAAGCACTTACTACGTGGAGAGCACTGTTCTAAGTGCTGGGGAGGTTACATGGTGATCAGGTTGTCCCACGGGGTGCTCACAGTCTTAATCCCCATTTTACAGATGAGGTAACTGAGGCACAGAGAAGTTAAGTGACTTGCCCTAAGTCACACAGCTGACAATTGGCAGAGCCGAGATTTGAACCCATGACCTCTGACTCCAAAGCCCGTGTTTCTTCCACTGAGCCACTCTGCTTCTCATGGAAACTCCTGCCTCCAGGGGAATGGTCAGAAGGTTTGTATGGTGTTTGTGGTGGCAGTCATGGTAGTGGAGGAGAAAGAGGGTCCTGAGGAAGGAGCGCTGTAAAGAGCCAGGCAATTCCCTCTGACAGAAGCTTAATAAGTGATCTACACATAGTAGGTACTCAATACATAGTATTAATTGATTGAAGCACAAGGTGAAGTCAGCATTCACTCGTGCTGAGCTAGCTGAGAGGAGTTAGAGATCTCTGTACATCAGAGGGACTCAGCGTACACCAGACAGCAAGACTCAAGTCTCTGGGTGGCCAATGGCAAGGCGACACATCCTCCTGGCAGTCCAGAGTGTCACTGTCAGCCTGACAGAGGTCTATCTTAGCTGGGGCTCTTTTAAGAGTCTCAGAGGTGGAGTCTTTTCCTTGGGCCTACAAACTCATGAAGGGAAAGAAGCAGTGAAGAAGAAATTATGGACTGCGGGCACTAAGTACCTATCGATTAGGCTTCCAAACATTTCTTACAGGAGAGAAGCCTTATCCAGCCAGTCTCAACCTCCCTCTGCCCACTACACAGCAGAGACTGAGTGACAAACTTGTCAGGAGTGGGGCTTCTTACTAGTACCGAGGTCCACTCAAACCTGGACTGGGCCACTGAAAAACATCCTCCCTTAGGCTGGGGAATAGATTGTCCAGGGGCTCTGGGCTCCAGCTCAAAAGACCTGAACCCCAAGTCAGCTTTTTTCAAAGCAGAGAGATAGGGAGCAGTGCTGTGGATGAGGAAAGAGAGGGCCAGCTGTTTGGAGGAAGAAAAGCCTTACAGAACGTCCTCTGGGTCAGACACTTATAACCCATTATACATTGCATATCTGCTTTTGATCTCCATAGCAAACACTGGGAACATGGGGTGCTGGTAGTGTTTGTTGAAGTACCTGTAATGGGAGGACAGGAGACAGCACAGATCACTAGCTTAGGGCAGCAGTGGCACAAGGGCAGAGAGGGAAAAGCCCCCAGTGACTGTGGAGGGAAGTGAAAATTGAGGAAAAATATTCTCTGCATCTCTGGCACGAAACTGCAGAGACAAAGAGCTGACTTAGAACCTGATGGGAGAGGGTGTGGTCCCAATCTTGGCATTCCAAAAGAGAGATACAGGGACAGAGGGAAAAACTAGGGAGAATTTACAAAAATAAGCACTATTCTTTTGTCTGGGGCCACTATCCATGAATGGAGCTCTAAGTGGTAAATGATCCACGTAAAAATATCAGCAACGTTTAGATCAGGATTATGGGATTATTCCTTTTTTTTGAGTAATGTCCCAAATCAGAGGAAAGAGTTCGAGTGGGGAGAAAATGCTGACGAAGTGTGAGAAGAAGAGATAGGGAATTAGACAGAGACAGAGAGAGAAAGAGACAGACAGAAAGTCTCATTGTTTTGGCTGATCCAGAACAGATCAGAAATGTCTTCCAATATATCACTGTCATGGTGAAGTTTTACCTACAAAATCCAGTAATTAATTATTACACTGCAATTTTGTTTTGCATGCTTTATGTTTTACTGGAGGAGAAACATATGAGATACTTTATCCCATGATTTTTATTAGCTATCTCCTATGATCACCAATAACTTTTCCCTATCAATTCGTCTTAGCCATAGTGGAAAACAACAACCCCATTTGCACCTAGTCAGCCCACCCATGCTATTTGTCTGTTTACGCCTTTTCCCAGGCGTCTCCCCTCCCATGACCCCCCTTAACAGTTCCGCCCTACTCCAGAACTGTCATCCATAGGACTCCATCCTCCACCACCTCTGAGACATGTCTGCCAAGGGCCCCTGCACTCTCCTTGCCACTAGCCATTTTTATTTGATTTGACTGACCCATGGACAATTCATCCTTCTGCTTTGGACATCATCTGCCTATTTAATGGTTGCTTCTGCATGTTAATTGTGAACTGCTCTCTGTGATGTCATCATCTGCTTATTTTATTATTACCATTGCCATTACCATTATCATTACTATTATTACCAATGTTAATTGTTAACAGCTATTAATGACGTTTCACCATCTGCTTATTTTATTGCCATCATATATTAATTGTTAAATGCTCTCTGTGATGTCATCGCCTGCTAATTTTATTGCCATCTCATGTTAATTGTTAACTGATCTCTGTGATGACAGCATCTGCTTAATTTATTGCCATCGCCTGTTGATTGTTAACTACCCGCTCTGCTGTCATTTACCCTGCTGACCTCACCACAAACTATCAATTCTCCTGCTGCCCTTTCCATTCCTCACCTTCCCCTTCCCCTTCCCCTCTCCAACCCAGCTCTTTCCCTCCATTTCCCCCGCCCTCACCGCTCCCTCTCGCCCCCTCCCTAGAATCCCTCTGTACCAGCGAAAACCCTCTACCCCTCCATTCCAACCCCCTCCATCCCCTCCTCCCCGCCCCCACCACATTCCAGTTCTTCTTTCTCATCGCCACCCCTCTTCCCCCTCTCCCTGCCCAGGACCCCTGCCAACTCATTCCAATCCAAATCCTCCCCACCACTCACACCCTTCCCCCTCCCTCCCCTCCCTGCACAGCTGCTTCCTACTGTGGCCTTTGGAACCCCTGCGCCATTATAGGTAAGCTCCCTTTCATCATTGACCTGTTCCTTTCCAGCTCTCTCCTCCTGGCCCTAACCGAAATATGGCTCACTCCGGATGACACGGTCTCTTCTGCTGCTCTTTTCTCTTTTTTTGATGGCGTTTATTAAGCGCTTACTATGTGCAAAGCACAGTTCCTAAACTCTTCTTCTCCCACTCCCCCAGACTCACCTGAAAAGGAGGTGTCGGCTTCCTTCTCGCACCCCAATGTGACTTTTGCACTACCCTCCTCCCCCTTCCGTTTCTTTCCCCTCCTTTGAAGCCCATATTATTCGCCTTTACCACCCCGTTCAGATTCTTGTAGCCATCATATACCTCCCCGCGGCCCCACCTCCAACTTTTTTTAATGACTTTGACCCTTTTATCACCTTCCTTCTCTCCTTTTTCATTCCCACTCTGATCCTGGGAGAATTCAACATCCACATGGATGTCCCTGGTGACTCCTCTGCCAAACGCATTCTATCTCTCCTTGATGCTCCCAACCTCCTGCTTCACTGCACCTCGCCCACTCACCAACTTGGTCACACCCTCGACCTCATCATCTCCTACTGCTGCACTATCTCCACCCTCACCAACTCTGAAATCCCTCTCTCTGATCATAACCTTCTCGTTTGCCTCTTCACTCACACTCCTCTCCCCTGTAAATCTATATTACTACCTCACAGAGACCTCCGCTCTCTCGACCCCAACCATCTTTCTGAGCTCCTCATACCCCACTTCGCCTCCCTTTCCACTCTACCCAAACATGATGATCAGATTACTGCTCTCAACTCTACCCTCTCTACGCAGGTCAACTCGCTTGCTCCCCTTTCACTTCGCTGCTCTCATGTCACTAACCCACAGCCTACGATCACTGTCACTGTCCGTCTCCTTCGCTCTTATGCTCGAGCTGCTGAGCGCTGCTTGCGAAAGTCTAAACACCAACCTAACCTTGCTTACTTTAGCTTTATCCTTTCCTGTCTTAGCTGTGCACTCTCCTCTGCCAGGCAAAAGTATTTCTCCTCCCTTATTGACACCCATGCCCATAATCCTTGTTAGATGTTCCTTACATTTAACCCCCCTCTCAGGCCCCCTGCTCCCAACCCCAACCCCCAACGATCTGCCTCCTACTTCATTATTAAACTTAACTCCATCAGGTCTGAGCTCCCCAAAGTCACCCCTCCCCCTTCTCCATCCCCCCGCTCTCAACTCTCTCTGCTACTCTCCCATCTTTCCCAGCAGTATCTTCAAATGAGATCTCCTCCCTCCTCTCAAGTGCTACTCCATCCACCTGTGCTTCAGACCCCATTCCCTCTACTCTTATGAAATCCGTCGCCCCTTCCCTCCTCCCCTCCTTAACTTCCATCTTCAACCGCTCACTCTCCACTGGTTCCTTCCCCTCTGCCTTCAAACATGCCCACGTCTCCCCCATCCTAAAAAACCCTCTCTTGACCCCACCTCCCCTTCTAGTCATCGCCCTATCTCCCTCCTACCATTCCTTTCCAAACTCCTGGAATGAGTCGTCTACACTCACTGCCTCGAATTCCTCAACGCCAACTCTCTCCTTGACCCCCTCCCATCTGGCTTCTGTTCCCAACACTCCACCGAAACTTCCCTCAAAGGTCGCCAGTGACCTCCTTTTTCCCACATCCAATGGCTTTTACTCTATCCTAATCCTCCTCGACCTCTCAGCTGCCTTCGACACTGTGGATCACCCCCTTCTCCACAACACGCTATCCAACCTTGGCTTCACAGGCTCCTAGTTCTCCTCTTATCTCTCTGGCCATTCATTCTCAGTCTCCTTTACCGGCTCTTCCTCCCCCTTCCGTTCCCTTTCTGTAGGGGTTCCTCAGGGGTCGGTTCTCTGTCCCCTTCTGTTCTCTATCTACTCTCACTCCCTTGGTGAACTCAATCGCTCCCACGGCTTCAACTATCATCTCTACGCTGATGGCGCCCAAATCTACGTCTCTGTTCCTGCTCTCTGTCCCTCCCTCCAGGCTTGTATCTCCTCATGCGATCAGGACATCTCCATCTGGATGTCTGCCTGCCATCTAAAACTGAATATGTCCAAGACTGAAGTCCTTATCTTCCCTCCCAAACCCTGACCTCTCCCTGACTTTCCCGTCACTGTAGACGGCACTACTATCCTTTCTGTCTCACAAGCCAGCAATTTTGGTGTCATACTCGACTCCAATCTTTCGTTCACCCCACGCATCCAATCCGTCACAAAAAACCTGCAGATCTCACCTCCACAATATCGCCAAGATCCACCCTTTCCTCTCCATCCAAACCACTACCCTGCTGGTTCAATCTCTCATCCTATCCCGACTGGATTACTGCATCAGCCTCCTCTCTGATCTCCCATCCTCCTGTCTCTCCCCACTTCAATCTATTCTTCACTCTGCTGCCCGGATTTTCGTTGTACAGAAACGCTCTGGGCATGTTACACCCCTCCTCCAAAATCTCCAGTAGCTGCCTGTCAAACTACACATCAAGCAAAAAACGCCTCCGTAGGGAGCGGGGGAAGGCGCTGAGCAAGGAACAAACAGGGAACAGGCAGTATGTGCACACAAACCGTACCCAACGGCTCAAGGCCAAACAGACTCAACAACAGGAGATAAAGAGACCAGGGCAAGAAAAACAAGCTTGCACCTGCAAGGCTCGGAGGCAACCTCAAGGCCAAATCCGCAGCCAGCGATGGTTGGCAACGGGTGGCTGGGGGCGAGCCAGAGCAAACGCTTCATGACTGGACAGAGCTGTTGCTAGGCTAGTGGCTGGAGGGCGGCGTGTGCTACATGGCAAAGCCTCGATACGCCATTCCCCGAGAAAACCCCGCCCCCGGGCAACGGAGGGTATAAGAGACGAACAAGACAAGGGGGGGCGCTCTCTCTCTCTCTCGCTCTCTCTCTCTTTTTTAACCATGTAATCACTGATAGCAAATAAACGGCAACCAAGCTTTGGACCTGTGGCTGACTCTTCCTGGTGTGAACGCGCGGGCCGCGTCCGGAGACGTCCGAAGACCCGGAGAGGGTAAGAACCCGAGAGTTGCCCCCGAAACCGCGGGGAGCAACGAGTGGCGCCCGAACAGGGACTCGGGTACCTCCACTGGGGAAGACCAGGGAGAGTGCCCCGTAGGCCAGGTAGCTAAAGGTCAGGCGGGAAGATGGGGATGGCACGATCGCTGCCCATATATAAGCCAGAAGATAAGGAATTGTACACCCGGCACTGTTACAAGATATTGAGAAGTAAGGGGGTAAAGATTGAGCTGAAAACAATAAGGGAATTTATAGGGAAGATAACTATGACCTCCCCGTGGATATTTGATTCCGGGATCACGGAGGAGCGGTGGGACGTTATTGGGGAACAGATGACGGCCTATGAAGACTCCCACCCGGGGGAGCCTAAAGGACGTGGACTTTCTTATACACGGTATCCTCCGTGCAGCCTTTCAAGGGCCAGAGAGACTCGTTCGTAAGTTTGACGCGACCTGCCAGACTGACAAGGAGGAAGCGGGGCAGGAAGGGGAGAACAGCCGACAACCCGAGGAGACTGGTCAGGCCGAGGCAGAGACACCCCTCCCACGGGCCCCGAGTTACCACCGCCTCTACCCTGATCTCGGACCTTACACCCAGAGTGAAACGCCCAACGCCGAGCGGGAAAGAGGAGATCAGGCTAAACAAACGGGGGTTGAGAGTGAGATAGGGGATATGCGGGAACAGTTCAGGCAGATTGGTGTGGGAAGCAAGAAATCGATCGTTAAAAGCGGGGAGGGGTTGAGAGCGGTTTCAGCCCTACAGCTGGCTCTGGAAGAGGCGGCGGCGAGGGGAGAGGACGTCGCGGGATGGGAGGCATTCCCCGTAATAGAAAGACCAGACGGGGAACGAGGTTTCGCCCCGATACCTTGGGTGAAACTCAAAGAGTTGAAGGCGGCGTGTGCCGCCTACGGTCCCAGCTCCCCTTATGTGAGCCAGCTCCTGGACAATATGTCCCTGGAAAGTGTTTTGATCCCGAACGATTGGAAATCCCTTGCCCGCGGGTGTTTGGATCCCGAACAGAGCCTTATATGGATGTCTGAGTTTACCACCGCTGCGAAAGAAATAATACGCAGACGGGGTTTCCCGAACCCCGCCGAGGCTTTTGCAGCCATAACCGGGACGGGACAATTCGAGACTGCTGAGACACAGGTCAACTACGATCCCGAGACGTATATAGTGATTGCCAGGGTTGCCCTCACTGCCTGGCAAAAGGTTCCCGAGAAAGGGGACCGTCGCTCCCCCTTAACGCAGATCAGACAGCGCCCAGACGAGGCAATTCAAGATTTCGTCTCACGCATGCAGTCCGCGGTCTCCCGTATTATAGGGGATCGGGACGGCGCCGAAATTGTACTGAAGCAGATGATCCGAGAGAACGCGAATAGTGCCTGCAGGAAAGCATTGGCAGGGCTGCCCAGAGAGGCCACATTGGGGGACATCTTGCAACGATGCGAAGGGGTTGGAGGAGAAGAGTACAAAGCCCAGGTGCTTGCGGGGGCAATAATGAAAGGATTATCGGGAGTCGGGGAAAGGGGGGCGGCAGTGCTTTCGGTGCGGGCGGATGGGACACCTGATGGCTCAATGCCGAGCTCAGGACAACAGCGGCCCCCCAGCACAGCCGGGAAGGGGTGTGACCTGCTTTGAATGCGTGAAGCACGGGCATTATTCGAAACAATGCCGCTCGAAGCGGAGACACCGAACGGCGTCGAGAAACGGGTGGAGGGGCCCCGCGCGGGCCCCGAATCACGCTTTCCCCGTGTCAGCAGCGGGAGAGAGCCCGAAAAGGGGTTCTCTCGTAGAGGAGTATCAGAGGCTTCGGTCCCGGGCGCCACTTGGACTGAGGTCCGATGCCTGGCCCCAGTGGAAATCCGACCCGGGGACACTGTAGATGTCCCAATACAGCCCCTCCCCTGGAGGGCCCTAGTGGTGGGGCTCCAGACAAGAGCGGCGGGGGTCGTTCATTCGTTCGAACGGGGGGAAGGGCCCTGGAAGATCCCCCTCACCAATCATCACCCCTATAGTTTATACCTGGGATCGGGAACGGCCATTGCTCGCGCGACGCCACTTGACCCCCCGCCCTTTGATCCCTCGCCCCCAGCCATTGGAATAATACAAGAAATAACCCTTGAAAAACCCTGGCGGACCCTCTTAGTTGAGGGAAAACCCCTTAAAGGGCTCCTGGACACCGGGGCCGACCGCTCCGTTATTCAGGATTGCTGCTGGGCAGCGGAGTGGCCACTAGCAAACCACTCGATGGGGGTGCAAGGCGTGGGGGGACTGCAAGCCGCAAGAGAGGCGGGCCGTCCATTGATTTGGTCATGCCGAGGAATGCAAGGTGCGTTCGTCCCGCTGTGCGTTCAAGGAATCCGTATGAATCTTTGGGGGAGAGATGTGCTGCAGGGGCTGGGAGCCCACCTTATAGCTGAAGCTGATCCTTTTTAGGAGGGGCCACTGGGTTCCGGGGCTTGTCGACACCCCCACTGGTATGGCTTCCACACCCACCGGTATGGGTGGACCAGTGGCCCCTGACCAAGGACAAGCTGCAGGCGCTGAGGGAGCTAGTTGCGCACCAATTTGCACAGGGGCACCTAGAGGAATCCTTCAGTCCCTGGAACGCCCCCGTATTCGTTATAAAAAAGAAAGCCGCGGGGAAGTGGCGCTTCCTCTTGGATTTAAGAAAAATCAATGCGCTCATTGTACCAATGGGACCCCTGCAACCCGGATTGCCCTCCCCTAACATGATTCCAAAAAATCACCAGATCCGGGTCATAGACATTAAGGACTGCTTTTACAGCATCCCGTTACACCCTGACGAGAGGGAGAAGTTCGCTTTTACTGTCCCGAGCCCCAATTTCGCGGAGCCAGCACTCCGGTACCAGTGGAAGGTGCTGCCACAGGGCATGTTTTGTAGTCCCACCATATGCCAGTCGTTCGTGGGGCAGATACTCGCCCCTTTCCGCAAGGAATACCCGGGAGCGACGATCGTCCATTACATGGACGACATCCTTCTGGGTATGCCAGACCAAGGGCAGGTACAGACGCTCACCCGGCGAGTGGTGGCAGCCCTCGCAGCCCAGGGTTTATTCGTAGCACCAGAGAAGGTACAAGAATCAGCCCCGTACACGTACCTCGAGTTTGACGTCACCGAGACCCGGGTGACTCAAAGACCACCCCGAATTGACCCCCGAAAATACGTCACGTTAAACGCTATGCAGGTTTTGGTAGGGAAGATTCAATGGATGCGCGCGAGAACGCCCATACCCTCCGCCCTCATGCAACCCCTGTACGATCTCCTAAAAGGAGACCCCAATCTTAAATCGCACCGCGAATGGACGGAGTCCGCGAAAAGCGCGCTCCGAGAAATCACACAGCGGTTGGCGGGTAGCCATACTTGTCGAGCTGAACCCCGCCTCCCCATGGAGGTCACGATATTTCGGGAGGGCAGCCTTTTCACGGCTATACACCAAGAGGCCGAGATTCTCAAATGGTGTTATCCTCGAAACCCCTCCCGTGTTCTCCCAAAGGAGACTGAACTTCTCGGCCGCTTTTGCCAGAACGCCATACAGAGGGTACTGGCGCTCTCAGCTACTTACCCTATAGTCCATATCGGGATAGCCATGGGAGACCTTGAGGCGATAGCCAGGGACAGCTTCCTGTTGGCCATGCTCCTACAGCGGGCCACCTTTACAGAAGACTCCCCGTTGACTCTTACCCACTTATACGAGGGATCGGACATTCTGACCCCTCGGGTGATCTCCGATACTCCGGTCGAAGGAGACAATGTCTTTACAGACGCCACCAGAGAACACCGGGCAGCAGTTTTCAATCAGACCGCCGGTGCATTGTCGGTGCTCGACACATCATACGGCTCGACTCAGCAAAATGAACTTTTCGCTATCATATGGGCAATGACTAACTACCCCCAGGCGATCAACATTATCTCGGATAGCCTGTATGCCGTTAATCTTGCCCGACGAATCGAAACCTCCATACTTTTCGACCGGCACTCGGAGATTGGGAACATGATCTCTCGGCTTCAGGCTGCCGTAGCGGCTAGGGAATGTAGGGTATACCTCATGCACGTCCGTTCCCACACGGACGGACAAGGGCCGATCTTTGAAGGCAACCGCACTGTGGATGCCAGCCTACACCCCACAGGGCCGTCACTAATGGGGCTGGATGCCGCAGCTGCGGCGCATAGGGAGTTCCATCTCCCGGCTACCTCGCTCCGCCGGCTGTATGGGGTCACTAGAGAGGAAGCCCGGTCTATTGTCCGGCGCTGTACTCGATGTCTTCCGTTCACCCCTCGGCCGGCAGGGTCGACGGGAGTGAACCCCCGGGGGCTCACGCCGAACGAGCTGTGGCAAATGGACGTCACCCATTGGGGGACCTCCACGGTTCATATGACCATCGACACCTTCTCCGGATTCATGCTGGCGACACGCCAAGCCGGAGAGGCCGCAAAACATGTGCAAAACCATTTGTACCATTGCTTCGCCACTATAGGCACACCCCAGGAGATAAAAACCGATAATGACCCCTGTTATGTCTCCAAAGCCATGTCCCTCTTTTTCTCCTCCTTTGGCATCTCCCATGTTACCGGGATACCTTACAACCCCAACGGTCAAGGCATAGTGGAAAGGTCAAACAGGACGCTGAAAACTCTCCTGCAAAAGCAGGGGGTGGGGAAGCGGGTCATGCAGTGCGCCCTAGACAAGGCAACGTACACCCATAACTTTCTGTCCGTCGATCGGGAGACGGGAATCTCCCCCGCCATGCGGCAACTCTGACGCACGTCCACGACCATAAAACCCTGGCGCCACCACCCGCACGCACGCACTACAGGGTGAGCGGTGTGGCGTACTGTGGAGGGCGATTGGTGCGGTCCTGATCCGGTACTAATTCGGGGTCGAGGATACACTTGTATCTCCACAGGTGACGGCCCCGTTTGGATCTCTTCGCGACACCTCCGCTTCGTCGAGGAAGACGATGCCCAGACGCAGGGGAGGTCCCAGCGCCCTGATTCCCCTTCTCCTCTCCCTCCTTCCCCTTCCCCTTCTTCTCCCCGGGGGCGCGGTGGGGAGGGAGGCCGGGACACGGACTAACTGGACTGCTCTGGTAAATAGCCGCCTGAAGGATGTCGAGGAGCAGAGCGGGGTTTGGAGGTGGGCCCTCTTCACCAATGCGCCTTTGTTACGCATGGTCTCCTGGAAGGAGGACTCCCCCCAACTCTCATTCCAAGGGAACGTGACCAAGCTCACGGGCCAACACCGGGGACAGCCCCCGGAAACAGAGCAGCATGAGATCCATATCCGGGGCGCCATCTTGCGCAGCACTGGCCCCCCCATATGCTGGTACACCGGCAATGGGAATTTCTCGAACCAGCCCGAGGTAACCCGATCTTGCTTGCGGTTGATAAATTTCACTTACACACTGGAAGTCAACATACCCCAAGGTAAGGGGCACCCCACACACCGAAACCTTACCCTGCTGGGGATCCACGGCACACTTCAGTGCACCCCTAACGGCAAAGAATCCAGCGAGGGAAGCGGGGGGTACTTCGGCCATATCCGAAATGCGAGCTCGCTCCCCGGTCCCGAGAGAAAGTGCGCCGAGGGTCGGGGTGGGGTCTGGACGCCTCTAACTGACTGTTCCACGGGCATATTCCGCTGTATTCCCCACAACGGAAACGGTACCCTCCTACTCACCTGGGATAACCACATTAGGAACCACACGTATACGGAGGCGGCCGCGCCCGGGCTTTATGCGCTACCGTGGGGGACGCGCCACCCCGGTCTCTGGAAAGCCTTTACTTCCCTACGCTCTCCCACCGCGACCGTCAGGGTCCGCTCGTGCGCCTGCCCTGACGGGGCGACGTGCCAGGACTACCCTTTCTCGGTGTATCGTATTATTTTCCGTGAGGGTCTGAACGTTTCCCTGCACTCGCAGGGCGATTGTACCGACCATGATTATGCCTTTCAAGGGAACGCCCGCATCCCTGCCCCTTACGCGCTTATAGCCTGCCCGAGTAATGACTCTGGCTGGAACCTTACCGCCTCCCAGTCGGCTGATGGCGACTTCTCCTTGTCCACCACGAATTCCTCACAATGCGTCCTTATGTCTCGGGCGCGACCCATGACCACGGAGGGCACGGCAGATTACGCTGTTTGGCTCGTCCGGCGGCCCCGCTACACTCTTGTACCCGTTACGTCCGCTGACCCTTGGTTTTCCCAGGCCTCCGATCATCGGTGGCACACCCTAGCCACCCGCTTGCGCGGCTTGCGCACCCGCAGGGAACTGTTTGAGGCCATACTGGGTATCGTGAACCTCGCGTTTTCGGCCTTCCAGGAATGGCAAATCCAGAATCTGTACGATCAGACTGGTTTCCTCGCGTCTCAGCTCTCGGCCTTCATGTACTCCACCCAACTGGCGTGGGGGGTTCAGCGTCACCTGGACGCTTCCCTGCAGCGAGAGCTGGTCGGCCTTGAGCATGTGATCGAGACGCTCGGCGACGAGGTTCGCCTCCTGTCTCTACGGCAGGCGGTGAAATGCGACTACCGGTATCAGCATGTCTGCGTGCTTCCGCTCCGATGCAACGCCACCAATTCTTCGTTCCCTGCCTCCTGGGACGGAGTGAAGAAACACCTGGAGGGACTCTTCCTGGCCGCCAACGTAACCGGCGAGTTACAGGAGCTGTCCCACCTTATCGACGAGCTCAACGCCCAGTCGCTGCACTTCCCCAAGGCTTGGGACGACCCCAACTGCGGGGAGGACGCGGTGGAGGAACTCTGGGACTGGATCGAACGCGTGACGCCAGGGGGATTGGCCCCTTGGCTGGTCTCGATCCTTGCCGCCACTGGGGGGGTTTTGCTTTTGCTCATGTGCCTCCCGTGCCTCCTTCGTCTCTTTTGCTCCATTGTTACTCGGGGGGTCCGCGAGATTAAGGTCGAGATGCTCCCATTGCGCGGCCACCCTTAGCGGTCCCCGCCATAACGAGAGGGGGACACGTAGGGAGTGGGGCAAGGTGCTGAGCAAGGTACAAACAGGGAACAGGCAGTATGTGCACACAAACCGTACCCAACGGCTCAAGGCCAAACAGACTCAACAACAGGAGATAAAGAGACCAGGGCAAGAAAAACAAGCTTGCACCTGAAAAGCTCGGAGGCAACCTCAAGGCCATATCCGCAGCCAGCGATGGTTCGCAACGAGTGGCTGGAGGCGAGCCAGAGCAAACGCTTCGTGACTGGACAGAGCTGTTGCTAGGCTAGTGGCTGGAGGGCGGCGTGTGCTACATGGCAAAGCCTCGATACTCCATTCCCCGAGAAAACCCCGCCCCCGGGCAACGGAGGGTATAAGAGACGAACAAGACAAGGGGGGGCGCTCTCTCTCTCTCTCGCTCTCTCTCTGTTTTTTAACCATGTAATCGCTGATAGCAAATAAACGGCAACCAAGCTTTGGACCTGTGGCTGACTCTTCCTGGTGTGAACGCGCGGGCCGCGTCCGGAGACGTCCGAAGACCCGGAGAGGGTAAGAACCCGAGAGTTGCCCCCGAAACCGCGGGGGGCAACGCTCCTCACTCTCGCTTCAAGGCTCTCCATCACCTCGCTCCCTCCTTCCTCACCTCCCTTCTCTCCTTCTACAGCCCAGCCCGCACCCTCCGCTCCTCCACCCCTAACCTCCTCACTGTGCCTCATTCTCGCCTGTCCTGCTGTCGACCCCCGGCCCACATCCTTCCCCTCGTCTGGAATGTCCTCCCTCCACACGTCCGCTAAGCTAACTCTGTTCCTCCTGTCAAAGCCCTACTTAGGGCTCACCTCCTCCAGGAGTTCTTCCCAGACTGAGCCACCTTTTTCCTCTCCTCCTCCCCATCCCCTCATCCCTACCTCCTTCACCTCTCTACAGCACTTGCATATATTTGTACAGATTTATTACTCTATTCATTTTGCTTGTACATATTTACTATTCTATTTATTTGTTAATGATGTGCATACAGATTTAATTCTATTTGTTGTGACGAGTTTGACCCCTGTTCACATGTTTTGATTTGTTGTCTGTCTCTCCCTCGAGACTGTGAGCCCCTTGTTGGGTAGGGACCGTCTCTATACGTTGCCGACTTGTACTTCTCAAGGGCTTAGTACAGTGATCTGCACAGAGTAAGCGCTCAATAAATACGATTCAATGAATGAATGAATGAAAAAGTTCTCTTCCAGAAGACAGCAGACCTAGGTTCTAACATCAGCCACGCCATTTGCCTGCCACTTGACTTCTCTATGCCTCAGTTTCATCATCTTTAAAATGGGGATTAAATGCCTGTCCTCCCTTCCTCTTAGACTCTGAACCCCAGTTGGACAGGGACTGTGTATGATTTGATTGTGTTGTCTAGCCCAGCACTTAGCACTTCATGCCTAGTAAGCACGTAAAAATACCACAAGTGCTCTTATTGTCATTTTTACTATTTTTAGTTTTCCCATTGTTATCATATCATTCCCCAGAATTAATGCCATACTGTAATTACTGTATGTTCTGCCTCCTAAAATTGTCATATGAATTGACCCACCACATGAACATGTACAATTTCTGCCTATGCCTGGGAAATTTTTCCTCTGCCATATTCAGATCTTGCTGAAAGGGTAGACTGTTGTCTATGCAAGAGAAGATGGGAACTCTGGTTTATCCCCACTTTTGTCAGCATTTGGCATGGCCTACGGGAAATAACATGGGCCTGGGCATTAGGAGACCTTGGTCCTAACTCCAGTTTCAACATTCAGTTTCCTCATCTGTAAAATGAGGAGAAAATGAAGATTATGAGCTCTGTGTGAGACAGAGACTGCCTCTGACCTGTTAGCTTTACATCTACTCCAATGCTTAGTGCATACTGAGCATTTAATAAATATCCCAATTATTATATGAGGTGACACAACATAAGAAAGCACAAAATAGTATCTATAAGAGGCTTGACTGCCTGTTCCACTCCCATAGTCACAAACCAAGCTAGGCAATACCTTTTCACTTTTCTCCAAGTGCTTAGGTCCATATTTCACCCAGCTTAAGTGCTTAATCAGTACTATTATTAAAACTGCTATTACTACTACTGCTACAACTGCTACTTCTACAATAGCTTCTCCTGCCCTCTCAAGATGGTCGCCCAGTTCCCATTCCCTGGGATCTATTTCTGTGGTAACACTACGCTGGTTACCCTAACGATTTCCTTCTCTGTACCCAACCGGGGAGACCAGACTGCAATCTAAATTTCCTGACGTTTTCATTTTGCCATGAGGCTGCAGCAGAGATTCACCTGCAAAGCCGAGTCCTTTCAAACTGCAAATGTGCCCCATTTGTACTCTTAAAAAATGGAGCAGCATAACTGGCAACAGTGAAGGAGGGGAAGGCTGGACATGTAGTGGATACGGATTTCTCAAAATAGGATGCTGTGAGGGTTGGTGGTGGGAGTAGGGCAATCCTACCCTATTACTGAGAGATTTATATGCCTCCCATCACCCAGACTAAGTAATTAGTGACATGTATAGCCCCACTGGTCACTATCTAACTTCAGTCACCTTATCCTGATGCTATCCAGCACTTAGCACTTCATGCCTAGTAAGCACGTAAAACCTTCTGTTTCCCCGCCCTCTCCTCTCTCTGTTTAAGAGGTTGAAGTCTTAATCACTGCAGTGTTAGGAAGGACAGGCCAG
This sequence comes from Tachyglossus aculeatus, assembly GCF_015852505.1. Lineage (NCBI taxonomy): Eukaryota > Metazoa > Chordata > Mammalia > Monotremata > Tachyglossidae > Tachyglossus > Tachyglossus aculeatus. The sequence goes on from NW_024045093.1 coordinate 504,504, forward strand.
AACAGAGGTTGAGAAAGAGAACCTACTTGGTCTGGGGCCTGGAGACCTTTCTCTGTGAGGATAGGCTGAGAGCATCAGAGTTCTTGATCCTGATGAGGAAGGCTAAGAAGGGATACAAAATTAGGAAGGGAGAGGATGGGGGAACCAAGACTTACCGTTCCCCAAATTTCACAACATCGACAAAGAGTCACCTATTGAAACTCAGTTTTGGTAGATATAGATCAAGCAAAAGGAAACCAGAGTATAATAATGGAATTCATTCCAACTGAAAACTGGACAGGCATGAAATATTACCAGGTTCCGGAGGGGACTGGGTAGTTCCTGAACAGTGAGTGATCCGGATTGGATCACTGAAGGGAAGGTAATGGAATGGGAGGGAAGAGTTAGTATGGCCCTTGTTTAACTATAAAGGTAGGTTCCCAGGACACAGTTCCTGAAAGTGTCCTGGTACCTTTCCCGGAAACTGAGGGTTAGGCTCAGGAACATTGATTGTGTTGTTACTTTTTTCATCTTTCCCCAGATAAAATTTTTTTTGATAGTATTTGTTGATCACTTAGTCTGTGCCAGGCACTGCGATTCTGTTGACAATTGTGATGGGAAAGGTCGCTGGAAATAAGGAATTGGGAGGGAAGATGAGAAATTTGGTTTCAGACATTTGGAGCTTGAGGTGTGTAAGGGAAGTCCAATGCAGAGATATCCTGCTGGCAAGAGGTTATCTATGATAGCAGTGAAGGTGTAGGCAGTAAGGTAAATTTAGGAGTCATTTACATGGAAGTGGTGGTTAAAGCAAGGTGTGAAAGAGCTTCACCAAGGAAGTGAGTATAAAGTACAAAGGGAGTGCGGATAAAGAATGGAGTCCTCGAGGTCCCCTACAGTTAGGGAGTAAAAAAGGAAGGAAGAAGAGGTAAATGGGGCTGAGAAGGAGTGTCCAGAGAGGTAAGAGGAGAAATATAGGATAGATAAGACTTCCAGGAGCAGAGAACTGTCTATAGAATCAAAGGCAGCTATGAGGTCCAAGAGTCCATTAGACTGGCAAGGAAAAGGCAAGGACAAGGTCATTTGTTACCTTAGAGAAAATGGTTTCAGAGGAGTTGAGAGGGTGGAAACTAGATTTTAGAGGGTCAAAAATGTAATTGGAAGAGAGGAAATACCCAATGCATTCAACTTCTTTGAGGAGTTTGGGGAGGAAACAGATTGATCAAATGAGATGGTAGATGGGAAGTGGAGTGAGATTCAGAGTTTTGAGTAGTTTTTTTGTAAAGGGCAGAGATGAGCATATTAGAAGGCAGGATAGAATGACTTTCTTGAGAGACAGCTGGAAAGGATGAGAGAGTTGACGAAGGAGTAGAAGGGGAAGGTTTTCTGGAGGTCATGCCCAAGTGATTACAATTTTGTCCACATAGTATTTGGCAAGGACAGGGGTGAATGTAGTGGGAAATGGTAAGGAAACTGGGAGTTTGTGCGCTTAAGGTCTGGAAAATTGGTGAGGTGAGGGGTATATAGCATAGAGCTTCTACTACTGAGGGGAGTCTCCGGGCTGCCACGGCCATCCCCCCCATAACCCACCCTTTCTCCTCTCCAGTCCCATACAGCAGACTAGGTTGAGCTATGTTGTGCTATGCTGTGAGGTGTAGCCCTCACAGTTGGAGGTAGGTGCTGCAGTGCAGAAAGGGGGATCAGTTTCACTTTCATCTCCCCACACCAGTTCATACTTCATTCTGCTGCCCTGATCATTTTTCTAAAAAAAAAAGTTCAGTCAATGTTTCCCCACCCCTCAATAACCTCTAGTGGTTGCCGATCTACTTCAGTATCAAACAGAGACTTCTCACAATTGGCTTTCAGGCACTCAATCACCTTGCCCCCATCTACCTTAACGTGACTACTCTCCTACTATAACCCAGCTCGTGCACTTTGCTCCTCTAATCCCAAACCGTACCTCGATCTCATCTATCTCATCGCCAACTCTCATTCATGCCCTTGCACTAGCCCAGAGCACCCTCCCTTCTTCATATCCAGTAGATGATCATTTCCCCCACATTCAAAACCTTATTAAGAGCATACCTCATCCAAGAGGATTTCCCCGACTAAGCTTTCATTTCCTTTTCTCCCTCTCCCTTCTGAGTCACCCTTGCAATTTGGATTTGTACCCTCCCTCAGCCCAACAGCACTTATGTACATATCCATAATTTATTTATTTATATTAATGTATTTCTTCCCCTCCAAACTTGTAAGCTTATTGTGGGTAGAGAATGTGAGTATAGAGTCTTTTACAATTTGCTCCATATACATTGTACATGACGTAGTGGGTAGAGCATAGGCCTGTGAGTCAGAAAGTTATGGGATCTAATCCTGGCTCTGCTACTTGTCAGCTGTGTGATCTTGGACAAGTCACTTTGCTTCTCTGTTCTTCAGTTCTCTCATTTGTAAAATGTGGATTGAGACTGTGAGGCCCCTTTGGGAAAGGGATTGGGTCCAACCTGATTTGCTTGTATCCACTGCAAAGCTTAGTATAGTGCCCGGTATGTAGTAAGAACTTAAAAAGTACAACAATTATTATTATTATTACTCTCTCAATTTTTAGTGAAGTGCTCTGCTCACCATAAATTCCCAATAGATATAATTTGATTGGCTGATTGATATTGTTATTATATTTTCTAAGTACTTCTATGTGTAGAGCACTGTTCAAGATGCTGTAACAGATGCAGGTTAATCTGGTCAGACACAGTCCCTGTACCACATGGGACTCACAGCCTAAGTAGGAGGAAGAACAGGCATCAAATCCCTATTTTACAGAGGAGGAAAGTTAGGCACATGGAAGTTAAGTGACTTGCACAAGGTCACACAACAGGTATGTGGCAGTGGTGAGAATAAAACTGACTCCCAGTCCCCTGCTCGTTCCATTAGGTCATGCTGCTCAGAACCTGACCCAGAAGAGTCTCCAGAATGAACAAGGGCTATTTGGGAAAGGGACATACAATCTAGGACATGTTGGTGTTTTGTGTTCTAAGAGATGCCTGGACTTTTCCAAAGCCCTGATCCCACTGAGGTCCTTGACTCCTGGGATTCCTCCGGAGATTCTAATGTGATTTCTGGTTCTTGTTTGTGCAGTGCTTGTAGGTACCCAGGTGCAAAGTACCAGGTAGTTTTCCTCGCTGACTACGATTACTCCCTGTCTGGGAGTGGGATGGGCTGCAGGAGATCAAAGAGGAAGACTAGAGGCTATGATCACCTAGGTCACTGAAAACAAAGACAATCAGGTGGAACTTGCAACTCTTGTATCACTTAAGAGCATTCCTATAAATATTCCCCCACACCTACTCCCTCCAACGTGCTGTAGTGAGATCTGTCCCCAATCAGGCAGTGCATCAGTGTATCCAGTGAACCTTTCGGGGATTCTGCAATTTCCAAAGACTTCCTCATCCGGACATCTCTGAATCTTAGTCAGCCGGTCCCTTCAGTGAGGAGAGGGTGATAGTTTTCTCTTTGAGATTTAGAGCCATCGTCATGAGGATTCGTCTTCTCTGGATGTCTCTATTTACCCAGATTCACGGTTTCCAGTTTGGGATGGCAAAATATCTATGCACTTTGGAGAGAAATTCTCCTATCAGCTATTATCAAGATGGAGATTTGGTTATTGGAGGTCTTCTCTTTCTGGATTTGACTCAGAGTCATTTAGGTACTGACAATAACTTCACAATACAGCCACTTTTCTTCCCTGAGCCTACACAGTAAGCATTTGTGTTTCCTATAGTCTAGAATGGGCAGGGAAGGAGTGGGAAAATGATGGTGGACAGCCAGGCATTAGTTCTGGGTCACTACCTTTATCAACCTCAGAAGGGAAGGGTGCGGGGTTAGAGCCAGAGATGGAATATACTGTACAAATGTTATCCAAATGTTGTTGTTCAGGAAACTCAAAGAGCTCTGAGAATTTGTTGACGTCAGAATAACAAGCCAGAACTATACATCCTCCCCCTTTACTTTCTGTGTTCCATGAGTCAGGGCCTACTGCTGTTTTGTATTCTATATGCCTTTCTCCTGATTTCTTCCCAGGCTGCATTTTATCCCAAGGTCATTTTGCATAACTCACATTCCAGATCACATCGCAAAGCCTTTCTCAACAGGATCCACCTAGGTCAGATCCTGGTCACAATATGATTTCCCAATCAGAGGTACAGCGAAGGTTTTTACTCACTTTCTGCTTGCCCTCCACAACTACCAAGGATTTTCTCTTCTCTGCACCTGTTTCACTGTTGGTCAATCAATCAATCAATCAATCGTATTTATTGAGCGCTTACTGTGTGCAGAGCACTGTACTAAGCGCTTGGGAAGTACAAGTTGGCAACATATAGAGACGGTCCCTACCAAACAGTGGGCTCACATTCTAGAATGGGGAGATAGAGAACAAAACAAAACATATTAACAAAATAAAATAAATAGAATAGATATGTACAAGTAAAATAAATAAATAAATAAATAGAGTAATAAATACGTACAAACATATATACATATATACAGGTGCTGCGGGGAAGGGAAGGAGGTAAGACGGGGGGATGGAGAGGGGGGTGAGAGGGAGTGGAATTAGGGGGCTCAGTCTGGGAAGGCCTCCTTGAGGAAGTGAACTCTTAGTAGGGCCTTGAAGGGAGGAAGAGAGTTAGCTTGGCGGACGCTGGGAGGGAGGGCATTCCAGACCAGGGGGATGACGTGGGCCGGGGGTCGAGGGTGGGACAGGAGAAAACAAGGATCGGTGAGGAGATTAGCGGGAGAGGAGCGGAGGGTGCGGCCTTGGCTGTAGAAGGATGGAAGGGAGGTGAGGTAGGAGGGGACGAGGTGATGGAGAGCCTTGAAGCCGAGGGTGAGGAGTTTCTGCCTGATGCGCAGGTTGATTGGTAGCCACTGGAGATTTTTGAGGAGGGGAGTAACATGCCCAGAGCGTTTCTGGACAAAGACAATCCGGGCAGCGGCGTGAAGTATGGATTGAAGTGGGGAGAGACAAGAGGATGGGAGATCAGAGAGAAGGCTGATGCAGTGGTCCAGACGAGATAGGATGAGAGCTTGAACGAACAGGGTAGTGGTATGAACGGAGAGGAAAGGGCGGATCTTGGCAATGTTGCGGAGCTGAGACCGGCAGGTTTTGGTGACGGCTTGGATGTGAGGGGTGAACGAGAGAGCGGAGTCGAGGATGACACCCTCCTTGGTAGCGGGCTTGTGAGACGGGAAGGATGGTAGTGCCGTAAACAGTGATTCGAAAGTCAGGGAGAGGCAGGGTTTGGGAGGGAAGACAAAGAGTTCAGTCTTGGACATGTTGAGTTTTAGGTGGCGGGCAGACATCCAGATGGAGATGTCCTGAAGGCAGGAGGAGATGCGAGCCTGGAGGGAGGGGGAGAGAGCAGGGAAGAGATGTAGATTTGGGTTTCATCAGCATAGAGATGATAGTTGAAGCCTTGGGAGCGAATGAGGTCACCAAGGGAGTGAGTGTAGATCGAGAACTGAAGGGGACCAAGAAATGAACCTTGAGGAACCCCCACAGTAAGGGGATGGGAGGGGGTGGAGGAGCCTGCAAAAGAGACTGAGAAAGGTCTACAATTTAACATCCAAAGACCTGTGTTGCAGGTATTTCACCAAACACTACCAGCATCTCTTGGCCCTGGTGTTTGATGTGGAGGAGATCAACAAGGACCCCATCCTCTTACCCAACATTTATCTGGGCTTCTACCTCTTCAACATCCACTTCCTTAACCATATTGACATAGAGAGTTCTATGGCTTTGTTCTCGGGAAGAACTGCTGCAGTGGTCCCAACTACAGCTGTGATCAGGAGCGGCAGGACAAGCAGGTGGCTGTTATAGGAACTCAATCGCTCCCATGGCTTCAACTATCATCTCTACGCTGATGACACACAAATCTACATCTCTGACCCTGCTCTCTCTCCCTCCCTCCAGGCTCGCATCTCCTGCTGCCTTCAGGACATCTCCATCTGGATGTCTGCCCGCCATCTAAAACGCAATATGTCCAAGACTGAACTCCTTATCTTCCCTCCCAAACCCTGTCCTCTCCCTGACTTTCCCATCACTGTTGATGGCACTACCATCCTTCCCGTCTCACAAGCCCGCAACCTTGGTGTCATCCTCGACTCCGCTCTCTCGTTCACCCCACACATCCAATCCGTCACCAATACCTGCCGGTCTCACCTCCGCAACATTGCCAAGATCCGCCCTTTCCTCTCCATCCAAACCACTACCCTGCTGGTTCAATCATCCTATCCCGACTGGATTATTGCATCAGCCTCCTCTCTGATCTCCCATCCTCCTGTCTCTCCCCCCTTGAATCTATACTTCACGCTGCTGCCCGGATCATCTTTGTGCAGAAACGCTCTGGCCATGTTACTCCCCTCCTCAAAAATCTCCAGTGGCTACCAATCAACCTACGCATCAAGGAAAAACTCCTCACTCTTGGCTTCAAGGCTCTCCATCACCTCGCCCCAACCTACCTCACCTCCCTTCTTTCCTTCTACAGCCCAGATCGCACCCTCCGCTCCTCTGCCACTAGCCTCCTCAGTGGGCCTCGTTCTCTCCTTTCCCGCCACCGATCCCCGGCCCACGTCGTCCCTCTGGCCTGGAATGCCCTCCCTCTGCACATCGGCCAAGCTAGCTCTCTTCCTCCCTTCAAAGCCCTACTGAGAGCTCACCTTAACAAGGAGGCTTTCCCAGATTGACCCCCTCCTTTCTCTTCCCCTGCTCCCCTTCCCCATCCCCCATGCCTTACCTCCTTCCCCTCCCCACAGCACCTGTATATATGTTTGTACATATTTATTACTCTATTTTACTTGTACATATTTACTATTCTTTTTTATTTTATTTTGTTAATATGTTTTGTTTTGTTGTCTGTCTCCCCCTTCTAGACTGTGAGCCTGCTGTAGGGTAGAGACCGTCTCTATATGTTGCCAACTTGTACTTCCCAAGCGCTTAGTACAGTGCTCTGCACACAGTAACCGCTCAATAAATACGATTGAATGAGTGAAAGAATGAATGAATGAATTAATGAATAGGAGGGATGTCGTTAGCAGTATCCATGACCAGCTCCTGGGTGCTGGGTCTCTACAAGTTCCCAAGCATAAGGGTTCCAGACTCAATCCTATTCCCATGGCAATAGAACAGCATTAGGGTACCAGATTCCAGTTAATTTTTCTGTGAGGGCTCTTGTGCATATATCAGTTCAATCTCCCTTTGTACAGGACCAGTCGATTCTGTGATTTGATTGAGTTGGAAAATATTTCTACCATTTGTGTCTATCCTGTATAGACACGGGCATGACAGTCAGTCTTACAATAGAAACGTGTTCTTGTCTCTTAGCTTTACAGACTACATCACTACTTTAGCATCAGTGACTGCTGATTACTGTGGACAGTAATCCATAACGCTTATGTACATATCTTCAAACTCTGTTGTGACACGTACCTGTCATTTATTTTAGTGCTTGATTCCCCCCTGGATTATAAGGTCTTTGAGGATAGTGACAATGTCTATTAACTTTATCATACTCGTCCAAGCCCTTAGTACGAGGGTCCGCACATAGTAGATGCACAGAAACACTAGTAATAATATTTATTATGTTCTTACTGTATGCGGGCACTGTACTAAGTACTTGGAATCATCGTATGGATGTTGTCCCTTAAGGAACTCAAAATCAATGGCTAATAATTGTGGTATTTGTTAAGTGCTTACTTTGTGCCAAGGACTGTATTAAGCTCTGAGCTAGATACAAGATCATCAGCTACAACGTGGAGCTCACAGTCTAAGCAGAAGGGAGAACAAGCATTGAATCTCCATTTTGTAAATGAGAGAACTGAAGCAGAGAGAAGTGAAATGACTTGCCGAAGATCACATACCAGGCAAGTGGTATGCCTGGTATGCCACTTGAATATTGTTCCTGTTGTTGGTATAGTTTGGGTCACCACCTCTGATTGGGATTTTACCACAAATTTCTTAGACATAAGTAACAACATTTTCCAAGGTGCCGTGTTATTTTCAGGCCGCAGGAATGACATTCTGGTTTTCAGGGACTTTGAGCTGACCCTGAACCCCGGGAAATATCCACTGGATGTGTTTCTACAGTCGTTCTGGGCATGGGCCTTTGACTGTCCACTTGTAGAAGAACAGGAACGATTCCCAGTGCCAGGGCTCTGTAATGAAAATGGTACTTTGGAGAGCCGGCCTATGGCCCTCTGGGACATGAATCTGTCTTTTCAGACTTACAGTGTGTACAGTGCTCTAGGTGAATATTCATATTGATTTCACTGGGAAGGTTACAGATATGTGTCTCCCAACATTTCTGTAGGATTGCTGATCGGCATCAGAAAATCCTCATTCCATGTGCTTCAGAGATGGGACTCTCACATCCTGCAGATGGGAAGTTGAGTGGAAGGAGAAAGGTCAGCAGCACCAGTAGAGAGAATAAAACCTGGGATTTAAAATCAGAGATCAGCAGGGATTCTGAGTCTGTAGGGGGTGTTGTGCAATCCAAGACAATGACAGAAATGGATGGGATATGGGAAGAGGGTGAGGTGTTTTAATGGCACAGTGGGGAGAGCAGAATGCAGTGGGTCCCCAGAAGAAGTGACTGATGCAATAAATTTAAACGATGGGTAGTTGAGTGTGGAGAAGCTCATGGAAACTACAAACTGAGTCTACGGGGTGACAAACGGCTTGGGATCTCAAGTGTGGGATAAATTGATAGTAATAAAGTTCACAATGGGGATCCGGCCCCTCGTGCGCCAACTTGGAACTTCTCCCTCTTCACATCAGACATACCACAGTTCTTCACACATTCAAATCCCTCCTTATATCCCTCCTCCTTCAACAAGACTTCTCTAATTGCTTTTCCAGTGCTTTGAGCCATACCATCCTTTCAGCCAACACTAGTACTTATGAATGTATCTATTACCAACGTCAGCATTGATGTGTACATAAGCCCTTAATCATTTTTGAACCCCTTGGGTTGCAAATACTTCCATGTTGTTTCCCCCACTAGAGTGTGTACAGTGCTGTGTATGCCATAGCTCATGCCCTCCACCAGAACTCTTGGCCAGGAAGGAGATGGAGATGCTGAGGGATGGATAAAGTCAATTTCCTCATCCATGGCAGGTAATGTTTCCCTTCTTCCCTGAATTCCAGCTCCCTAAGGAGACTACTGTCAGCATGTAGCCATTGGCATTATGAACCCAGTTACTCCAGGTCGTGAGTGTCTTTTACTTAGGTCCTGCCTGGTCTGGCCATCACGAGGTCAGAGGATCAATTACTGAGGTGCCAGAGATGTTTAGAGATACTAAACACCACCTCCACCTCCTTCTTGGAATCAGTTTCTGAATACACCAGTTTACACCTACCTTGTCTTTAAAGATCTCCAGCTGGTCTTTCCAGTCCCCTCAGCTCCTTTGGCTCAGTTTACCATGGGAACATCAAGGGGTGAGCAGACGGTGATGGGCTGTAATCCAGTCTCTGGTGTTAATATCTCCCTCCAGCTCAATTCGCTCCTAAGGAACACTCGATTCCACACCAAGGCTGGTGTGACCAGGTCAATTTGGATGGCCTCCCCAGGGTAATGAGTAGAATTGGAATCTTGGATGATCATATTTTACAGAATGGCACCAGAGCCCATGTCAAAGTCCCCCTGGCTCCAGCTGGAAAATGTTTCAAAATCAGAAAGGAGCAGATAACGTGGGACCAGCTATTTTCTAAGGTAATGTAGTAGTAGTAGTAGTAGTCCTAGTACTAGTAATATGATTGGCAGTAGTAGGAATAGTAATAGTAGTACTATTAGTAGTGATAAGAGGGGGAGGTGGATGTGGGGAGGCAGGGAGGAGTATGTATTGAGGATCCACTTAGTGCAATGCACTGTATTAGAAAATTGGGAAGTACAGAAGCATGAAGAGACAGGTTTTCTGCACACAAGGAACTTACAGTCTATCGAGGAGGTAAAAAGAACTCCATTGTCTGTCGGGACACAAAAAGGAAATGATTCTTCCCTGGCAGCATCCCTGGGCTTTGGTTCCCACTGATGTTTGCACACAAACTGAAATAACCAACTCCAGCAGAAAAAGCAACAACAACAAGAATCAGTTTGTTGAATGTGATATATTGAATGTTATGGTTTTGCAAACTCAGATCCTCTTTATCATCACATTTGATTTTTTCACTCTATTATTAGCCTTCTTCTGAAGATGAAAGTTACCATGATAACTCAGTCTACATATGTACTCATGCCTCAGTCACCTAGAGGATAGAGGTCGGGGTGTTCTTGTGATAGCACAATATCCGTCAACAAATAGGAAGGGACAAGGTGATTGAGTGTTTTAAAGCCTATGGTAAGGAATTTCTGTTTGATGCATAGGTGGATAGGCAACCACTGGAGGTTCTTGATGTGGGGAAACATGGGCTGAAGGTGTTTGTATAAAAATGATCCGGGCAGCAGAATGAAGTATGGACTGGAGTGGGGAGAGACAGGAGCCAGAGGGGTCAGCAAGGAGGCTGGTAGTGTAATCAAGGTGGTATAGGATAAGTGCTTGGATTAACATGATAGCAGTATGGATAGAGAGGAAAGAGGAGATTTTAGCGATGTTGTGAAGGTTGAACTGTGCTTCTGACCCCATTCCCTCTTATCTCATGAAATCTCATGCTCTGTCCCTTCTCCCCTACTTAACTTCCATCTTCAACTTCTCACTCTCCACTGGTTCCTTCCCATCTGCCTTCAAACATGCCCATGTCTCTCCCATCCTAAAAAAAACCCTCTCTTGACCCAATCTCACCTTATAGTTATCGCCCCATCTCCCTCCTACCATTCCTTTCCAAACTCCTTGAACGAGTTGTCTACACGTGCTGCCTCGAATTCCTCAACATCAAGTCTCTCCTCGACCCCTCTCCAGTCTGGCTTCTGTCCCCTACATTCCACGGAAACTGCCCTCTCAAAGGTCAACAGTGACCTCCTGCTTGCCAAATTCAACGGCTCATACTCTACCCTAATCCTCCACGACCTCTCAGATGCCTTCGACAATGTGGACCACCCGCTTCTCCTCAACACGCTAATCAAACTTGGCTTCACAGGCTCTGTCCTCTCCTGGTTCTCCTCTTATATCTGCGGTCGTTCATTCTCAGTCTCTTTTGCGGGCTTCTCCTCCCCCTCCCATACCCTTACTGTGGGGGTTCCCCAAGGTTCAGTTCTCGGTCCCTTCCTGTTCTCTATCTACACTCACTCCCTTGGTGACCTCATTCACTCCCACGGCTTCAACTATCATCTCTACGCTGATGACACCGAAATTTACATCTCTGCCCCTGCTTCCTCTCCCTCCCTCCAGGCTCGCATCTCGTCCTGCCTTCAGGGCATCTCCATCTGGATGCCTGCCCGCCACCTAAAACTCAACATGTCCAAGACTGAACTCCTTGTCTTCCCTCCCAAACCCTGCCCTCTACCTGACTTTCCCATCATCGTGGACGGCACTACCGTCCTTCCCGTCTCACAAGCCCGCAACCTTGGTGCCCTCCTAGACTCTGCTCTCTCATTCACCCCTCACATCCAAGCCGTCACCCAAACCTGCCGGTCTCAGCTCCGCAACATTGCCAAGATCCGCCCTTTCCTCTCCATCCAAACCGCTACCCTGCTCGTTCAAGCTCTCATCCTATCCCGTCTGGACTACTGCACTAGCCTTCTCTCTGATCTCCCATCCTCGTGTGTCTCTCCACTTCAATCCATACTTCACGCCTGCTGCCCGGATTGTCTTTGTTCAGAAACGCTCTGGACATATTACTCCCCTCCTCAAAAATCTCCAGTGGCTACCGATCACTCTGCGCATCAGGCAGAAACTCCTCACCCTGGGCTTCAAGTCTCTCCATCACCTCGCCCCCTCCTACCTCACCTCCCTTCTCTCCTTCTACAGCCCAGCCCGCACCCTCAGCTCCTCTGTCGCTAATCTCCTCATCGTGCCTCGTTCTCGCCTGTCCCACCGTCGACCTCCGGCCCACGTCATCCCCCTGGTCTGGAATGCCCTCCCTCCCAACATCCGCCAAGCTAACTCTCTTCCTCCCTTCAAGGCCCTACTAAGAGTTCACTTCCTCAAGGTGGCCTTCCCAGACTGAGCCCCCTAATTCCACTCCCTCTCGTCCCCCTCTCCATCCCCCCATCTTACCTCCTTCCCTTCCCCACAGCACCTGTATATATGTATATATGTTTACACCTATTTATTACTCTATTTATTTATTTATTTATTTATTTATTTATTTATTTATTTTACGTGTACATATCTATTCTATTTATTTTATTTTGTTAATGTGTTTGGTTTTGTTCTCTGTCTCCCTCTTCTAGACTGTGAGCCCACTGTTGGGTAGGGACTGTCTCTATATCAATCAATCAGTCAATCGTATTTATTGAGCGCTTACTATGTGCAGAGCACTGTACTAAGCGCTTGGGAAGTACAAATTGGCAACACATAGAGACAGTCCCTACCCAACAGTGGGCTCACAGTCTAAGAGGGGGAGACAGAGAACAGAACCAAACATACCAACAAAATAAAATAAGTAGGATAGAAATGTACAAGTAAAATAAATAAATAAATAAATAGAGTAATAAATATGTACAACCATATATACATATATACAGGTGCTGTAGGGAAGGGAAGGAGGTAAGACGGGGGGATGGAGAGGGGGACGAGGGGGAGAGGAAAGAAGGGGCTCAGTCTGGGAAGGCCTCCTGGAGGAGGTGAGCTCTCAGCCGGGCCTTGAAGGGAGGAAGAGAGCTAGCTTGGCGGATGGGCAGAGGGAGGGCATTCCAGGCCCGGGGGATGACGTGGGCCGGGGGTCGATGGCGGGACAGGCGAGAGCGAGGAACAGTGAGGAGATTAGTGGTGGAGGAGCGGAGGGTGCGGGCTGGGCAGTAGAAGGAGAGAAGGGAGGTGAGGTAGGAGGGGGCGAGGTGATGGACAGCCTTGAAGCCCAGGGTGAGGAGTTTCTGCCTGATGCGCAGATTGATCGGTAGCCATTGGAGGTTTTTGAGGAGGGGAGTAATATGTCCAGAGCGTTTCTGGACAAAGATAATCCGGGCAGCAGCATGAAGTATGGATTGAAGTGGAGAGAGACACGAGGATGGGAGATCAGAGAGAAGGCTAGTGCAGTAGTCCAGACGGGATAGGATGAGAGCTTGAATTAGCAGGGTAGCGGTTTGGATGGAGAGGAAAGGGCGGATCTTGGCAATGTTGCGGAGCTGAGACCGGCAGGTTTTGGTGACGGCTTGGATGTGAGGGGTGAATGAGAGAGCAGAGTCGAGGATGACACCAAGGTTGCGGGGCTTGTGAGACGGGAAGGATGGTAGTGCCGTCAACAGAGATGGGAAAGTCAGGGAGAGGACAAGGTTTGGGAGGGAAGACAAGGAGCTCAGTCTTCGACATGTTGAGCTTTAGGTGGCAGGCGGACATCCAGATGGAGATGTCCTGAAGGCAGGAGGAGATGCGAGCCCGGAGGGAGGGGGAGAGAGCAGGGGCAGAGATGTAGATCTGGGTGTCATCAGCGTAGAGATGATAGTTGAAGCCGTGGGAGCGAATGAGGTCACCAAGGGAGTAAGTGTAGATTGAGAACAGAAGGGGACCAAGCACTGAACCTTGGGGAACCCCCACAGTAAGAGGATGGGAGGGGGAGGAGGAGCCTGCAAAAGAGACTGAGAAAGAACGACTGGAGAGATAAGAGGAGAACCAGGAGAGGATGGAGTCTGTGAAGCCAAGGTCAGATAACGTGTGGAGGAGAAGGGGGTGGTCCACAGTGTCAAAGGCAGCTGAGAGGTCGAGGAGGATTAGGACAGAGTATGAGCCGTCGGATTTGGCAAGCAGGAGGTCATTGGTGACCTTTGAGAGCGCAGTTTCCGTGGAATGAAGGGGACGGAAGCCAGACTGGAGGGGGTCGAGGAGAGAGTTGTTGTTGAGGAATTCTAGGCAGCGCGTGTAGACAACTCGTTCAAGGAGTTGTCTCTATATGTTGCCAACCTGTACTTCCCAAGTGCTTAGTACAGTGCTCTGCACACAGTAAGCGCTCAATAAATATGATTGATTGATTATTTGATTGACCTGAAAGGATTTAGTGATAGATTGAATAGGTATGCTGAATTAGATTGATTAGCCAAGGATAACCACAGGGTTATGAGTTAGTGACACAGGAAAGACGGTGGTGCTTTCTAGAGTGATAGGAAAGTTAAGGTGGAGGACAGGGTTTGGGTGGAAGATTTGGAGATCTGTTTTGTACATGTTAAGTTTGAAATGATGACAGGACGTCCACGTAGTGATATCTTCAATGTAAGAGCAACTGAAAGACTGCAGATAGGGAGAGCTATGAGGGCTGTAGATGTAGATTTGGGAATTACCTGCATAGAGGTGGTAGTTGAAGTCAGAAGTCATGGCAATGAATGAATTCTCCAAGGGAGTGGGTGTAGATGGAGAATAGAAGGGGATACAGAACTGAACTTTGAGGGACACTCACAGTTAGCGGGTGGGATGCAAAGGAGGAGCATGAAAAAGAGACTGAGAGTGAGCAGGCAGAGCGATAGGAAGAGAACCAGGAGAGGTGAGTGTCAGCAAAGCCAAGGTTGGATAATGGTTCCAGGAGATGGGGGTGATCGACTCTGTGGAAGGCAGACAAGAGGTCAACTAGGATTAGGATGCAGTAGAAGCCATTGGATTTGGTAAGAAGGAGATCATTTATGAAATTTGAGAGGCTGATTCCTGAGTAGCAGAGGGAACAGAAGCCAGATTGGAAGGGGCCAAGGAGGGAATTGGAGAAGAGGAATTTGAGACAGTGGGGAATTGGAGAAGAGGAATTTGAGACAGTAGGTATAGATACCTCACTTGAGGAGTTTGGAGATGAATGGTAGGTGGGAGGTAGAGTGATAACTGGAGGGAACTGTGGGACCAAAGGAGAGTTTATTTAGGATAAGGGCGACATGAGCATGTTTGAAAGCAGTGGGGAAGACGTCATTGGAGCACAAACAGTTAAAGATGGCTGTTAGGAAGAGAAGATGGGAGAGGGAAAATGCTTTGATAAGGTGTGAAGAGTTAGGGTCAGATGTGCAGGTATATGGGATGGATTTTAAGAGAAGGCAGGAAATCTCTAGAGATACTGCTGGGAAAGATAGGACTGTGACTATAGGATGGGATTTGAGAAGCAACTTCGCTTAGTGGGAAGAGCATGGGTTTGGGATGTCAGAGTTCATGGGTTCTAATCCCAGCGCTGCTACATGTCAGCTTTGCGACTTTGGGCAAGTCACTTCACTTCCCTGTGCCCTAGTTACCTCATCTGTAAAATGGGGATTAGGACTGTGAACCCCACTTGATTACCTTATGTCTAGACCAGAGCTTAGAACAGTATTTGGCACATAGCAAATGCTTAGCAAATACCATCATCATCATTATTATTATTATAGGAGAGTTGAAAAAGGGGTAGGAGAAGAGAGAGACTGAAAAGGAGCAGGGGAGATTTTATGTAGATCATGCCTGATAGTTTCAATTTTCTCAATAAAGTAGATATCCAGGTCATTAGGGACAAGAGATATGGAGGTGGGGGTGGGGTGGGGAGGCGCAACGGCCTGGAGAAGAGAATTAAATGTCTGAAACAACTGGTAAGGGGTATGGGGATGGGCATCAATAAGGATGGACTAAGAATTTTGATGGGCAGAGAAGAGGGCAGAGTTAAAGCACTCAAGGAGAAACATGAAGTGAGCAGAATTGGCTTGTTACCTAGATTTCTGCCAGTGGCGTTCTGTGGCTCGTGCACAAGAGTGAAGGAGGCAGACTGTGCAAGTGATCCAGGGCTGTGGGTTACTGGTATAAGATCAGCGAAGGAATAGGGGAGCATGTGCGTGCAGTGGAGTGGGTGGTTGTGGGTGTCAATTTGGTCATCAAGTGAAGATAGTTTGAGTATTCATTCATTCATTCAATCGCAGTTATTGAGCGCTTACTGGTTGCACAGCACTGTACTAAGCCCTTGGAAAGTACAGTTCGGCAATAGATAGAGACAATCCCTACCCAACAACAGTCTTACATTCTAGAAGGGGGGTGGGGGAGACAGCCAACAAAACAAAACAAGTAGAAAGGCATCAATAGCATCAAAATTAATACATACTTGAGCAAATTGGATGGATCAAAATATCAGCGGTCTCTGTCGGGGAATAGGACAGGTTTGTCGGGAGGAGGTGTGTAGGAGAGAAGGCAGGTGATGACGTTGTGGTCAGATAGGGGGATTTCCGAGTTGGTGATGACAGAGATTGTACAGAGGCTGGAAATGATGAGATGAAGTGTGTGTCCAAGTTTATGTATGTGTGTGTGTGTGCGTGTGTGTGCGCGTGCGTCTGTGTGTGTCTGTTCTATCAGTTCCATCTTCGCAGCATCGTTAGAAGCCACCCTTTCCTCTACATCCAAAATGCTATCTTGCTAATCCAAGCACTTATCCTATCCCACCTTGATTACTGTACCAGTCTCCTTGCTGATCTCCCTGCCTCCTGTCTTTTCCCACTCCAGTCCATACTTCAGTCTGTTGCCCGGATCATTTTTATACAAATACCCTCAGTCCATATCGCCCCACTCCTCAAGAACCTCCAGTCGTTGCCCATCCATTTATACATCAAACAGAAATTCCTTACCATTTGCTTCAATCAACTTGCCCCCATCCTCCTACTACAACTCAGCCAGCACACTTCGTTCCCCTAATGCTAACCTTCTCACTGTTTCTCAATCCCATCTATCTCACTGCAGACCACTCAACCGCATCCTTCCTCTGGCCTAGAATGCTCTCTCTCCTCAACTCCAACAGGCAATGACTCTCCACCTGTTCAGAGTCTTATTGAAAGCACATCTCCTCCACGAGGACTTCCCTGATTAAGTCCTCCTTTCCTCTTCTCTCACTCTCTTCAGTATCCCCCTGAATTGCTCACTTTATTCATCCCCCCTCCCACCCTTACAGCACATATGTACATATTTGTAATGTAATTTACATACTTTCATTAATGTCTGTCTCCCCCTCTAGACTGTAATCTCATTGTGTGCAGGGAATGAATCTGTTTACTGTTGCATTTTGCTCTCCCTGGATCTAAATACAGTGCTCTGCATACAGTAAGTGCTCAGTAAATACAACTTAATCAATTAAGGAATGAATGAATGGTGAGTGGGTGAGCTGGGGTGGATCACAAGGTCAGTGGACTTGAGGAGTGATTGAGAGTGGCCAGAGGAAGGGTCATCATGAACATCTATGTGGGTAGTGAAGTCCCTAAGGATCAATACACAGATGGAAAAAGAGAGAAGGAATGTGAGGAAAGGATCAAAATGGTTCAAAAAGTTGGAGCTGGGGTCTCATGGGGTGGAGACTACTGTGACTAGTATCTGGAGTAGGTGTTACTATCAAGTACCATCTAATGGGAGAGATAGACATTTAAATAAATTACAGAGTGAGGAAGGAAAAATGTAAGGAGATATACCAACCATATTGGCAGAAGAACTGCACTGTAGGAGACAGAATGATAGCTACGTTACCCAAATAGATTTACAGATAAAAGTGTAGAACCATCCAAAGATATCCCTGAAAGACAAGAGCGACCATGATCTCGGCCTACCCTGAAGTGATAGGCATGGAGGCAGGTGAATCCAGTTAGTTCGATATTTTGGGGGATGAATGAGTGAGAGTCTCCGATTTGGGTTGGTTCTGTTCTCTTCTTACTGTGTGTACCCCATCTCCTCCTACCTGGTAAAACTTCATACCTTTCAATTTCCATCCGAGGAACTGTACAACTGGGCTGGGAGGGGGAGTTATTGAATGAGATGCAAGATTTTCATTCCGACCCAGAAGGCCCAAGTGCTGTGGAAAATGTTGAAAGAATGATCTCATATCTGTCCATGATTGGAATTGACTGTCTCGTGCCTCTTTGTAAGAAGTGTAGTATGTAGTATTGCCCTGAGATCACCACAGGCTTTCTTCTCTACCTCCATTCCCCTGAGTCTTACAAAGGAAAGCCGAATCTCTCTTTCATGTCCTTGATCAGATCCTTTGCTCCGTGTGCAGTGAGAGCTGTGGACCGGTGTTCAGGAAAACATCTGGGGAAGGAAAATCTGTCTGCTGCTATGACTGTGTCCCTTATTCTAAAGGTGAGATCACCAATCAGGCAGGTAGGTGTCTGCAGCGACGGGTTTTCCGGGTAAAAGACTGGTGGTCAGAACAAAGCTTTCTGGGAGGGCTTTCTGAGATCAAGAAAGCAATTGGGATTAAGAGTTGACACTTTAGGATGCCCAGAATCTGGAATACATCCACAGTCAACTAAGCACTGGGTCCTCAACAGCCATCAGTTCCCCCCGCCCCCAAGCCCCCCGTGTTACACTTATGTCTTTCAACTCCATTGCTTTCTCGTTACCAGTATTTCTTTTGGTGTCTGTATTCCCGGCTGGACTGGAAACACCTTGAGGGAAGGGACCATGTCTAGTGATTCAATTGTACTTTCTCAAGTGCTTAGTAGAGTGTTTTGCACAGAATAAGCATTCAATGAATACCGCTCTTTGATTGACTGACTGATTATTTGCTTGATAATGGAGTGATGACTGATAAGAAGCTTTCACCCATGCTACGTAAAGCAGCCATCCTGTCCATCCAATTTGGGATTCAGTCTCTGACAGAGGCATCAGGATGTTTGGAGGTTGTGTGTGTGTTAGTTGCCCTCCTGGATACCCATCGTCCTATTTGCCCTCTTGTCATGATGGTTGTTGGATTGCGGGACAACGTTTCTCGTTCTACCCAGTCCATTCTTTGCGATTTGGGAAACTTCAAACAACTCCACTTTCAGCCTTTGATTGTCTAGATTAAGCAGAACCCATCATTCAGATTGTCGTCTTCATGAAGCTCCTCCCTCCACCTGATCATCCTTGTTGTCCCTCCCTTTTTCCCTTTCCACCTCTATTATGAACTTCTTACATTCAGCAACCGGAACTACCCACCTTATCCTAGGCATGGTGTGAAATCTCATTTATTCCGTTCAGATATGGATCAATGTACAAAATGTCCTGAAGATCATTATCTGAATTGTCGAAGAGATCAGTGTAACCTGAAAATAGTGACCTTCCTGTCCTATGACACACCTTTGGGAATGGCTCTGGGGTTCATAGCTCCTCACTGCTCTGGATGTGGGGGTAATTATATACCATTGGGACACGCCCATAGTGAAAGCTAATAACCGCACTCTCATTCACACTTTCCTCACAGCACTGTTGCTGTGCTTCCTGTCCTCCTTGACCTTCATTGGCGGTCCTGGCCTGGTGACCTGTGTCTTGCGACAAATAGTCTTCTGAGTTGTCTTTTCTGTGGCTATTTCCTCCGTGCTGGCAAAGACCATCACTGTGGTCTTGGCCTTCAGGGCCACCATGCCAGGAAGCAGAATGATGATGATGGCATTTGTTAAGTGCTTACTATGTGCCAAGCACTGTTCTAAGCGCTGGGCTAGATACAAAGTAATCAGGCTGTCCCACGGGGGGCTCACACTCTTAATCCCCATTTTACATATGAGGTAACTGAGGCACGGAGAAGTTAAGAGACTTGCCCAAAGTCACACGGCTGTTCAGCAGAATGTGGACATGGTTGGGCCCCCAGGGCACCCAGTGCCCCATCGTCCTCATCTGCTCCCTCGTTCAAGTGTGTATCCTGGCTGGGAACCTGCCCTCCGATCCCAGACGTGGACATGGTATTTGAGCCTGGTCTCATCAGTGTCCAGTAGAATGAGGGCTCCACATTAGCCTTCTACTGCGTCCTTGGCTGCATGGGGTTTCTGGCTCTCGTCAGCTTTATTATGGCGTTCCTGGCCAGGAGGCTACCCGAGAGCTTCAACGAGGCCAGGTTCTTCACGTTCAGCATGTTGGCATTGCTCAGCGTCTGGGTCCCCTTCCTACCTACCTATCTGATTATCAAGGGCAAGGCCATAGTGGTAGCTGATATGTTCTCCATCCTGGCTTCCAGTGCTGGTCTTCTGGGCTGTATCTTTGGGCCCAAGGCTTACATCATTCTGCTGAGACCGGACAGGAACACCAAATGACAGCTACTGGAGCGACAGGGGAATCATGTAATGGAATAATAGAAGTTGAGATCACCAGGGCCATTTTCAGGAGATAATGTACCCTGAGATGAGAGTTCAAATGTTGGCCACTTCCCACAGATACGTGATGCAATATACTTCACCAAAGTATGCTCTTTCATCATATGGTCATCTCCAGCATCAGCTCCCAGATCTATAATGTGCCACCCTTCCCTTCATCTCTCAACCTCCCCTTCATGGATGGTCATGACGGCCTGAGTTAAGCTGAGCCAAGCGCCAATTTCTGTCCCCAGTAGAAGGTTGAAGACAGCAGCTCCCAAAGGCAGAGGGAGATCTGCCCTCTTTCTCCAGGAGAATCCTCGATTAGTTGGATTGGGAACAGCAATTCTGAATCAGGCCCTACTCTGGGCCTCTGATCCTGTCCTTTCAGGCTCTGCCCTTTTCCCATTTCTTTACTCAGTAACAATAAAAATGATTCTGGTTCAAATCTCCTTCCCCTACATATACTGAAAGCAGTGGGGAAGAAGCCATTGGAGAGCAAACCGCTCAAGATGGCAGTCAGGAAGGGAAAAAAGTAGGGGAAAGTGTTTCAATAAGGTGCATAGAGTTGGGGTGGGAGGCGTAGGTAGAGGGATGGATTCTGAGAGAAAGCAGGACATCTCCTCTTTACATACTGCTGGGAAGGAAGGGAGAGTTGAAGAAGGGACAGGAACTGGAGAGGAGCAGGGGAGATGTTAGGAAGGTCACTGCTGATAGTTTCAATTTTCTCAGTATAAAAGGAAGCCAGGTCATTAAGGGCGAGGGATGTGGGAGGTGAGGGAACAGGAACAACTGGCGAGGAAAATGAGTATGGGTGTCAATAAAGATGGAGAAATACTTTTGCGAGGCAGAGGAGAGGGCAGAGTTAAAGCAAGTAAGGATGAACTGGATCCAGGGAAATAATCTAAGCAAATGATCCAGGCAGAAGAGTAACATATGGAATGGAATAGGGATAGGCAAGAAGTAGGGAGGGCAGCAATTAGGCCGGTATAGGAATTGAGGTGGGATAGGATTACCGTGGGAATCACCACAGATACCTGTGGTAGAAGTTTGGATGGAGATGAAAGGGAGGATTTTACCGATGCTGTGAAGGTTGAGTAACGGGATTTAGTGACTAATTGAAGATATGCATTGAATGAGAGAAATGAGTCGAGGACAATATCAAAGTTATAGGTTAGAGGGACAGGACGGATGGTGGTGATGTCTACAAGTGATGCGAAAATCAGGGGAGTAGAGCTCTTGAGCGGGAAGATGAAGAGTTCTGTTTTGGGCAGGATACATGTGAGGCATTGTGGGGACATCCAAGTAGAGATGTCCTGAAGGCAAGTGGAAATGTGAGACTGCAGAGAGGAAGACAGACTGGGGCTGGAGATGTAGATTTGGGAATCAGCAGGATAGCTGTGGAAATTGAAGGTTTGGGAGCAAATGATTTCTCCAAGGGAGTGAGTGTAGACGGAGAATAGAAGGCGATGCAGAACTGAACCTTGCAGAATGCCCACAGTTAGGGAGTGGGAGGCAGAAGAGGAGCCCATGATAGAGGCTGAGAAGGAGTGATCAGGGAGATAGGAGGAGAACCAGTAGAGGACAGTGACAGCAAAGACAAGGTGGGATAATATTTCCAGGCAAAGCGGGTGCTTGACAGTGTCAAAGGTGGATGCGAGGTCGAGGAAGAATTAGAATGGAATAGAAGCTGTGAGATTTAGCAAGAAGGAGATCGTTTGTGACATTTGAGAGACTGGTTTCCTGGGTGTGAATGGGACAGAAGCCAGATATAAGGGGTTCAAGGAGAGGTTTGGAGAAGAAGAACTTGAGGGAAAAGATGTAGACAACTATCTAGGAGTTTGTAGAGGAATGGTAGCAGGCAGATAGGGTTAGAATGGGAGAGCATCGAGAGGCCATGGGAGGGTTTTTTTAGGATAGGAAATACATGAGCTTGTTTGAAAGCAGTGGGGAAAAAGTCACTGGAAACCTAACAACTGAAGATGGCGATAAGTGCGTTGATAATTGCGAAGGGATGGAGTTGGATGTGTAGTTGTAGGGCGTGGAATTTGAGAGAAGGCAGGCGACCTCCTCTTGAGATACTGCTGGGAGATATGGGAGTGTTGAAGAAGGGGCAGGAGGAAGGGGGAATGGAGAGGAGCAGGGAAGATTTTAGGGAGATCACACCTGATGGTCTAAATTTTCTCGGTGAAGAAAAAGGCCAGGTCACTGGGGACAAGAGATGGGGGAGGCGGAAGTACATGGGTTTTTAAAAAGAAGAATGAATCAGTCAATAATTCCAACAATCCATGGTATATATTGAGCACTTCAGATACAGAGGCCTGCACTAAACCCCTGGGAGATTACAATACAATAGAATTGTTAGATCTGATCCCTGACCACAAGAGGTTTACGGTGTAGAAGGGGAGACAACCTGTAGAATAAATTATACGTAGTGGAGGCAACAGAGGATAAGGATATGGACTTTTTTTAGATGGCATTTATTAAGCGCTTACTATGTGCCAAGAACAGTTCTAAGCGTTGGGGAGATTACAAGCTGATCAGGTCGTCCCTCAGGGGGCTCACAGTCTTCATCCCCATTTTACAGATGAGGTAACTGACTCCCAGAGAAGTAAAGTGGCATGGCCAAAGCCACACAGCCGCTAAGTGACGGAGCAGGGACTAGAACACATTACCTCTGACTCCAAAGCCCGCACTCTTTCCAATGAGCCACGCTGCTCCTCCTAAAGAAGTCTTCTCCTAAAGACGTAAGAACAGAGGACTTGAGGGTGGGATGAATATCGAAGGGCTTAAGGAGTGAAGACCCAAGTGAATAGCTGATGTAGAAAGTAGGGAAATAGGAAAGGGAAATGGGGTTGATGCTACCTTCCTCCCTGAGAGTTCTGTCCCACTGGGAAGGGTCTCCACCTTCCCATTCTGAGACTTTGATCCCCATTGTTCCCTCCCCCATCTGCTGCCCCAGGTTTGAGTGAACTCCAGGCCACTATGGTCTCCCGCGCAACCAGCAGGTGATGGCAGATGACTCTGTGGGAGTACGACCTGCAGGAGGAAAGAGTCCGGAAGGCCATGGGATAAACACTCCAATGATCCGTGGGAGCACCCAGGCCTGACCTATGATTTGGATTGGCCAGGGAATCCCTTCTGGATATCCCTAGCTGGATTTCTCTCTCCTTTGGTCCTGCCACTGTAAGAAAACTGGGGTAGAGAAAAATGTTAAGCAATAAACACAGCAGCCCTGAACGAATGTCCCAGGGTTCATTTCCTCTTCAATCACTCCCGGTTGTTCCTGTCAGGCTGCAGCAGGATGACATAACACTTTGGGATGAAGATGCAGCTAAGAAGCCCGGCACTGGAGGCCAGGATGGAGAAGATCTCTGTGGTCACTGTGGCCTTCCCCTTGGTGCCCTGGTATGCGGGAAGGAAGGAGGCCCAGACGCTGCAGAACACCAGCATGCCAAACGTGATGAACTTGGCTTCATTGAAGCTGTCGGGCAGCCTCCTGGCCAGGAAAGCCACAGTGAAGCTCACCAGGGCCAGAAAGTCCAGGTAGCCCAGGACACAGTACAAGGAATCACGGAGCCCTCGTTACACTCTATGGTAATGAGTCCGGACTCAGCGTGTGTGTTCATCTCCGGGAATGGGGCAGCGGTGCCCAACCAGATCACACAGATGGTCACCTGGACCAGGGAACAGGACAGGACTATTGAGATGGAGACTCTGGGCCCCACCCACCTTCTGACTCTGCTCCCCAAGCTTGTGGCCCTGAAGGCCATAATCAGGGTGACAGTATTGGCCAAAATGGAGGAGATGGATACAGTGAACACGACTCCAAAAGCCGTTTGTCGGAGGAGGCAGGAGGCTGTGGTGGGTTGGCCGATGAAGGTCAGGGCACAGAGGAAGCAAAGTTTGAGGGAGATGAGGAGGGTGTAGCTGAGATTGAGGTTATTGGCACGGATAATGGGGGTTGTCTCGGTGCTTAAAGAAGACCCCTAAAACCAGGGCTGTGAGGAGAAAGAAGGAGAGGGTCATGCCGACTAGGATCAGCCCCAACGGTTCTTTGGGGGACAGGAAAGTCACCACTTTGTGAAGGCAGCCATCTCTCACAATGTTTGAATACTGATCTTCAGGACACTTCACACACTGCTCCGCGTCTGAATGGAAAGAATCATTCAATCAATCAATCAGTCAATCAGCACTTACTATGTGCAGAATTCTATACTAAGTGCTTGGAGGAGTACATGCAACAGCTTGGGTAGACACGTTCCTTGCCCAGAAGGAGTTCACAGTATCAAAAGGGAGACGGACTGTAATATAAATAAATTGACAAATGATGGATAGGCACGTAAGTGCTGTGGGGCTGAGTGTTGGGTGAATATCGAGTGCCTTAATAGAGGGAGGAAAAGAAAAAGGAGCAGAGTCTCACCTCCCCTTACAGCACACATTTCCCTCCACCTAGGTCAGGGTCACAGCCCAGGTTGGGATTTTTGCCTCTTCATTACACCTGACCCGTCTGGTCTAACACTCTCTCCCGAGCTCCCCTGCCCAGTCCCGAGATTGTGTTTTCCAACCCTGCAGTCACCCCAGCCCATGGGCAAGGAAGCTGCTGAGTAAAACCTCCTGCGCATCCATGTCTGCAGTCAGGCATGTCCATCTCTGGCCTGCCCCTTGGGCTTTCCCATCAACTGTCTCTGGCTCCCCATGCCCTTCATCTGTCACCATCTGCCTAGTGCCCCACAGACTCTGGGTCATGTGAGGATCTGGGTCTCTGCACACATCTACCTGTCTGGTTGGAAATCTCTCCCTCTGGGCACCTGACACAAAAATAGCAGCAGGCAGCCGCACCTTGCTGGGCACGTTTTCTGAATCCTGGTCCACAGCTCCTGCTGCACCGCGAATGAAAGCCTGAATTTTCAAGAAAGAGGTTAGAGACAGTGAGAGTGGAGCTCCACAGTTCCATACCTACCTAGAGGATCCTGGAGCCTCCAACCCAGAGGCTTCCCCACCACCTCCCATACAGGTCTGATCCCCAACAAAGGATGAGCTACAAGTGTCCCCGTCCTGCACCTCCCCCCTTTTCCTTCTCCCTGCAAAGACTCAAGGGTTTCAGGGGGTCGGGGCACCAGGTCCCACTTCTGATTCATTCATTTATTCATTCATTCATTCATTCATTCATTCAATAAATAGTATTTATTGAGTGCTTACTGTGTGCAGACCACTGTACTAAGCGCTTGGGAAATACAGGTTGGCAACATATAGAGATGGTCCCTACCCAACAACGGACTCACAATCTAGAAGGGGGAGACAGACAACAAAACAAAACATGTGGACAGGTGTCAAGTCGTCAGAACAAATAGAATTAAAGCTAAATGCACATTATTAACAAAATAAATAGAATAGTAAATTTGAACAAGTAAAATAAATAAAGTAATAAATCTGTACAAACATATATGCAGTTGTTGTGGGCAGAGGAAGGAGGTAGGGCGGGGGGATGGGGAGGAAGAGAGGAAATAGGAGGATCAGTCTAGGAAGGCTTCTTGGAGGAGGTGAGCTCTTAGAGCTTTGAAGGGAGGAAGAGAGCTAGCTTGGTGGATGTGTGGAGGGAGGGCATTGCAGGCCAGGGAGAGGACGTGGGCTGGGCTTCGACAGCAAGACAAGTGAGTACCAGGTACAATGAGGGGGTTAGCAGCAGAGGAGCAGAGGATGCGGGCTGGTCTGTGGAAGGAGAAAAGGGATGTGCAGTAGTAGGGGGAGATGATGGAGAGCCTTGAAGCTGAGAATGAGGAGTTTTTGCTTGATGCATAGGTTAACAGGAAGCCACTGGAGATTTTTGAAGAGGGGAATAACATGACCAGAGCGTTTCTGCACAAAGATGATCCGGGCAGCAGTGTGAAGTATAGACTGAAGTGGGGAGAGACAGGAGGATGGGAGATCACAGAGGAGGCTGATGCAGTAAACGAGTCGGGATAAAATGAGAGATTGAACCAGCAGGGTAGCGATTTGAATGGAGAGGAAAGGGCGGATCTTGACGTTGTTGCAGAGGTGAGCCCGGCAGGTTTTGGTGACGGACTGGATGTGAGGGGTGAACGAGAGAGCAGAGTCGAGGATGACACCAAAATTGCGGGCTTGTGAGACAGAAAGGTTGGTAGTGCCGTCTACAGTGACAGGAAAGTTAGGGAGAGAGCAGGGTTTGGGAGGGAAGATAAGGAGTTCAGTCTTGTACATATTGAGTTTTCGATGGCGGGCAGACATCTAGATGGAGATCTTCTGAACGCAGGAGGAGACACGATCCTGAAGGGAGAGAGAGTGAGCAGGGGCAGACATGTACATTTGGGTGTCATCAGCATCGAGATGATAGTTGAAGCCGTGTTATAGAATGAGTTCACCAAGGGAGTGAGTGTAGATAGAGAACAGAAGAGGACCAAGAACTGACCCTTGAGGAATCCCAACAGTAAAGGGATAGGAGGGGGAGGAGGAGCCCGCAATGAAGACTAAGAATGAATGGCTGGAGAGATAAGAGGAGAACTAGGAGAGGACGAAATTTGTGAAGCCAAGGTTGGATAGCGTGTTGAGGAGAAGGGGGTGGTCCACTGTGTCAAGAGGGCGAGGAGGATTAGGATAGAGTAGGAGCCATTGGATGTGGCAACAAGGAGGTCATTGGTGACCTTCAAGAGGGCTCTTTCAGTGGAGTGTAGCGGGTAGAAGCCAGATTGGAGGAAGTCAAGGAGAGAGTTGGCATTGAGGAATTCGAGACAGGGGTGTAGACGACTCATTCTAGGAGTTTGGAAAGGAATGGTAGGAGGGAGATAAGGCTATAACTAGAAGGGGATGCTGGGTCAAAAGAGGGTTTTTTTAGGACTGGGGAGACATGGGCATGTTTGAAGGCAGAGGGGAAGGAACCAGTGTAGAGTGAGCGGTTGAAGATTTAAGTTAAGGAGGGGAGGAGGGAAGGGGCGAAAAATTTCATTAGATGAGCAGGAATGGGGTCTGAAGCACAGGTGGATGGAGTAGCACTTGGGAGGAGGGAGGAGATCTCACCTGAAGATACCACTGGGAAGGATGGGAGAGTAGTAGAGAGGGTTGAGAGCGGGGGGCTGGAGAATGGGGAGGAGTGACTTTGTGGAGCTCAAACCTGATGGAGTTAATTTTAATAATGAATTAGGAGGCCAGATCGCTGGGGGTGAGGGATGGAAGAGGGGGAGGAACAGGGAGCCTGAGAAGGGAGTTAAATGTACGGAAGAGCTGATTAGGATGATGGGCATGGGTGTCAATAAGGGAGGAGAGATGGATTTGCCTGGCAGAAGAGGTGGAAGAGTTAAGGCAGGAAAGGATAAACTTGAAGTGAACAAGGTTAGCCTGGTGTTCAGTCTTTCACCAGCAGCGTTCAGCAGCTCGAGCATAAGAGCGGAGGTGGACAGTGGCAGTGATCCAAAGCTGTGGGTTAGTGGTACGAGAACGGCGATGGGAAAGGGGAGCGAGCAAGTTGAGTTGAGTAGAGAGGGTAGAGTTGAGAGATGCTAATCTGTGGTGGGGGTCCACCTGAGCCGACCCCATGGTCAAGAGTCATGCTCAGGAATCCCTTCCTTCTCCCACCTTGGCTGACTGCAGAGAGGTGTCTTCAACTCTCGAACCTTAAATTCATAACTGCATCCAGAAAGATGTGTCTGAGAAACTGTGCCGGGAAGGTCCAAGGTTCTGAATCGATGAATGCTAAAGCATTTTCATTTTTCTGTGTCCTGTCTTGGAGGTGACATTCTGGTCCCAGAGGTCTACCTTGGGAAATAGCTCTCTGCCTCCCAATATGCCCCCAACCCTTCCTTCGCTCTGAGATCCCCAGTTTACCATTCTGTGTTGTCATTACCACCAATACTTGGTCCCACAGTAACAATGTGGGGACATTGTGGGCGTGACACTGTGGCCAGGGTGACTGACCCATCACCAGCTCCAGCCCAAGCAGGTGATCAGAGAGGAGCAATGCCAAGTCAGAGCTCTCCACATGAACCCCATACAGAATGGAACAATCTCTACTGAGCTAGGCCTAAGAGATGGCCGAGCAGAGCCACTTATAACTGTCAAAGCACCTCTGGTATAACCGAGCCCCAACTCCCACCATGAAGTATCCACAGCAGGAAGCAGGGATTTAAACTGCAGCCAAGCTCATTCAGCATCTCCCTTGCTGGCCTGTGTCACTGTATCTCCAGGACCCCCTGGCACTGAGGGCAGGGAGCAATCTTGGCATTAGGCTGGCATCACATGGTATTATATGACAGGTAGAGGAGGAAGCACACCACCTTGGCTCATAATTGAACCCCTTCACCTAGTGATTGGGAGAATTGATAGGATCTCCTAGTCATCCCTGCTTCGGTCCTTGATTTAGTGCTTAATTGTCCCAGATGTGTCTGTCTGCAGTTCATTCATTCATTCAATCATATTTATTGAGCACTTACTATGTGCAGAGCGCTGTTCTAAGCGCTTGGGAAGTACAAGTTCCCGAGAGGCCAGCCCGCCATCACACCGCGAGGCCTTGCTGCTCCCGGAAGGATCCTCTCCTCAGAGCGCCGCCATAGACGCCCGGGACTCCGTTCCCGAGAGGCCCGCCCACCCGCCCGCCTTCACACCGCGAGATGCCCGGGACTCCGTTCCCGAGAGGCCCGCCCGCCATCACACCGCGAGGCCTTCCTGCTCCCGGGAGGATCCTCTCCTCAGAGCGCCCCCATTGACGCCCGGGACTCGGTTCCCGAGAGGCCCGCCCGCCCGCCCGCCATCACACCGCCCGGCCTTGCTGCTCCCGGAAGGTTTCTCTCCTCCGAGCGCGCCGCCATAGACGCCTGGGACTCCGTTCCCGAGAGGTCCACCCGCCATCACCCCGCGAGGCCTTGCCGCTCCCGGAAGGATCCTCTCCTCAGAGCGCCGCCATTGACGCCCGGGACACCGTTCCCGAGAGGCCCGGCCGCCCACCCACCCGCCATATCAGCGCCCCCACGGACGCCCCCCCTGCTTCCACCCCCCCACTTAGGAGGCCTTCCGTAAAGTGCCCCTCATCCCCCGCCTTCCCGATCCGGTCCTGACTGACTCTCCCCCCGCCCCCAGGTGAAAAGCCCTTGTTAGCACCTTATTAGCACCATGTTAGCATCATGTTACATGTTACATTAACGACAACCTCATTCACACCTCCTCAGCCCTCCCATGCTAGTTGACTGTTCGCTCCCCTCCCCAGGTATCTGTGCTCCCTGACCCCCCTAAACTGGCCCACCCTACTCCAGCTCTTAATAGTTTGTATCTGCTCTCTGTGGCATCATTATCTGCCAATTCTATTATTGCCATAGCATATTGATTGCTTAACTACACCCTGTGATGCCATCACCTACTTTTATCATTGCTACTGTTTTATTGCTTCTGCATCTCAATTGTTAACCCCCCGCTGTACTGTCACTCGCCCTGCTGACCTCACCATGAACTTTCAGGTCCCTTGCTCCCAACTGCCATTCCCATTCCTCACCTTCCCCTTCCCCTCTCCCACCCAGCTGTTTCCCTCCCTCTCACCCACCAAGACCACTCCCCCTCACCCCCTACCAAGGATTCCTCTGTACCAGCGCAGGTCCTCCGCTTCTCCCTCCCGGCCCCCTCCCTCCCCTTCTCCCCGCCCCCACCCCATTCCAGTTCTCCTTTCCCATCGCCACCCCCCTTCTCACTCTCCCCGCCCAGGCCCCCGCCAACTCATCCCAATCCAAACCCTCCCCACCCCTCGCACCCTTCCCCCTCCCTCCCCACCCTCAACAGCTGATGCCAAGTGTGGCCTCTGGAACCCCCGCTCCGTTTTAAGTAAGACCCCTTTCATCCTGGACCTTTTCCTTTCCAGTTCTCTACTCCTCCTCGCCCTAACTGAAACATGGCTGTCGCCGGACGACACAGTCTCTTCTGCTTCTCTGTGCAGTGCAGGCCTCTTCTTCTCCGACTCCCCCAGACTCACCGGAAAAGGAGGAGGTGTCGGTTTCCTTCTCGCCCCCCAATGTCGCTTTCGCACTATCCCTCCTCCCCACTCCCTTTCCTTCCCTTCCTTTGAAGCCCACATCATTCGCCTCTACCACCCCCTCCAGTTTCTTGTAGCCGTCATCTACCGCCCTCCCGGCCCCACTTCCAACTTCTTTAACGACTTTGACCCCTTCCTCACCTTCCTTCTCTCCTTCTCCATGCCCACTCTGATCCTCGGAGACTTCAATATCCACATGGATATCCCTAACGACTCCACTGCCGCCCGCCTTCTATCTCTCCTTGACGCTGCCAACCTCTTCCTCCACCCCACCTCACCCACTCACCAACTTGGTCATACCCTCGACCTCATCATCTCCTACCGCTGCACTGTGTCCACCCTCACCAACTCTGTGATCCCTCTCTCTGATCATAATCTTCTCACCTGCCTCCTCACTCACACTCCTTTCCCCTGTAAATCCGTATTACTCCCTCACAGAGATCTCCGCTCTCTGGACCCCACCCATCTTTCGGAGCGCCTCACACCCCACCTCGCCGCCCTCTCCTCTCTACCCAGTCTTGATGATCAGATTACTGCTCTCAACTCTACCCTATCTACTCAGCTAGACTCACTCGCTCCCCTTTCCCTTCGCCGCTCTCGCACCACTAACCCACAGCCCTGGATCACTGCCACTGTCCGCCTCCTTCGCTCTTATGCTCGAGCTGCCGAACGCTGCTGGCGAAAGTCTAAACACCATGCCAACCTCGTTCACTTCAAGTTTATCCTTTCCTGCCTTAACTCAGCCCTCTCTTCTGCCAGACAAAACTATTTCTCCTCCCTTATTGACACCCATGCCCATCACCCCCGCCAGCTCTTCCGTACATTCAACTCCCTTCTCAGGCCCCCGGGTCCTCCCCCTCCTCCTTCCCTCACCCCCAACGATCTGGCCTCCTACTTCATTAACAGAATTAAATCCATCAGGTCCGACCTCCCCAAAGTCTCTTCCCCCCTTTCTCCAACCCCCCGGCTCTCAACACTCTCTGCTACTCTCCCATCCTTCCCAGCAGTATCCTCAGAGGAACTCTCCTCCCTCCTCTCTAGTGCTACTCCGGCCACCTGTGCTTCTGACCCCATTCCCTCTCATCTTATGAAATCTCTCGCTCCATCCCTTCTCCCCTCCTTAACTACCATCTTTAACCGCTCACTCTCCACTGGTTCCTTACCCTCTGCCTTCAAACATGCCCATGTCTCTCCCATCCTAAAAAAACCCTCTCTTGACCCCACCTCACCTTCTAGTTATCGTCCCATATCCCTCCTACCATTCCTTTCCAAACTCCATAAACGAGTTGTCTACACGCGCTGCCTCGAATTCCTCAACACCAACTCTCTCCTCGACCCCCTCCAGTCTGGCTTCCGTCCCCTTCATTCCACGGAAACTGCGCTCTCAAAGGTCACCAATGACCTCCTGCTTGCCAAATCCGACGGCTCATACTCTGTCCTAATCCTCCTCGACCTCTCAGCTGCCTTTGACACTGTGGACCACCCCCTTCTCCTCCACACGTTATCTGACCTTGGCTTCACAGACTCCGTCCTCTCCTGGTTCTCCTCTTATCTCTCCGGTGGTTCTTTCTCAGTCTCTTTTGCAGGCTCCTCCTCCCCCTCCCATCCTCTTACTGTGGGGGTTCCCCAAGGTTCAGTGCTTGGTCCCCTTCTGTTCTCAATCTACACTTACTCCCTTGGTGACCTCATTCGCTCCCACGGCTTCAACTATCATCTCTACGCTGATGACACCCAGATCTACATCTCTGCCCCTGCTCTCTCCCCCTCCCTCCGGGCTCGCATCTCCTCCTGCCTTCAGGACATCTCCATCTGGATGTCCGCCCGCCACCTAAAGCTCAACATGTCGAAGACTGAGCTCCTTGTCTTCCCTCCCAAACCTTGTCCTCTCCCTGACTTTCCCATCTCTGTTGACGGCACTACCATCCTTCCCGTCTCACAACCCCGCAACCTTGGTGTCATCCTCGACTCTGCTCTCTCATTCACCCCTCACATCCAAGCCGTCACCAAAACCTGCCGGTCTCAGCTCCGCAACATTGCCAAGATCCGCCCTTTCCTCTCCATCCAAACCGCTACCCTGCTAATTCAAGCTCTCATCCTATCCCGTCTGGACTACTGCACTAGCCTTCTCTCTGATCTCCCATCCTCGTGTCTCTCTCCACTTCAATCCATACTTCATGCTGCTGCCCGGATTATCTTTGTCCAGAAACGCTCTGGACATATTACTCCCCTCCTCAAAAACCTCCAATGGCTACCGATCAATCTGCGCATCAGGCAGAAACTCCTCACCCTGGGCTTCAAGGCTGTCCATCACCTCGCCCCCTCCTACCTCACCTCCCTTCTCTCCTTCTACTGCCCAGCCCGCACCCTCCGCTCCTCCACCACTAATCTCCTCACTGTTCCTCGCTCTCGCCTGTCCCGCCATCGACCCCCGGCCCACGTCATCCCCCGGGCCTGGAATGCCCTCCCTCTGCCCCTCTGCCAAGCTAGCTCTCTTCCTCCCTTCAAGGCCCTGCTGAGAGCTCAACTCCTCCAGGAGGCCTTCCCAGACTGAGCCCCTTCCTTCCTCTCCCCCTCGTCCCGCTCTCCATCCCCCCATCTTACGTCCTTCCCTTCCCCACAGCACCTGTATATATGTACATATGGTTGTACATATTTATTACTCTATTTATTTATTTATTTATTTATTTTACTTGTACATTTCTATCCTATTCATTTTATTTTGTTGGTATGTTTGGTTCTGTTCTCTGTCTCCCCCTTTTAGACTGTGAGCCCACTGTTGGGTAGGGACTGTCTCTATGTGTTGCCAATTTGTACTTCCCAAGCGCTTAGTACAGTGCTCTGCACATAGTAAGCGCTCAATAAATACGATTAATTGATTGATTGATACAAGTCAGCAACATATAAAGACGGTCCTTACCCAACAACGGGCTCACAGTCTAGAAGGGGGAGACAGACAACAAACGAAAACATGTAGACAGGTGTCAAAACCGTCAGAATAAATAGAATTATAGCTATATGCACATCATTAACAACAAAATGAATAGAGTAGAAAATATGTGCAAGTAAAATAGAGTCATATATCTGTACAAGTATATACAAGTGCTGTGTGGAGGGGATGGAGGTAGTGCGGGGAGGATGGGGAGGAGAAGATGAAAAGGGGGACTTATTCTGGGAAGGCCTCCTGGAGGAGGTGAGCAGTCAGTAAGGCTTTGAAGGGAGGAAGAGAGCTAGTTTGGCTGATGTGTAGAGGAAGGACATTCCAGGACAGGGGAAGGACGTTGGTCGGGGGTCGATGGCGGGACAGGTGAGAAACGAGGCACAGTGAAGAGGTTAGCGGCAGAGGAGCGGTGGGTGTGGGCTGGTCTGTAGAAGGAGAGAAGGGAGGTGAGGTAGAAGGGGGCGAGGTGATGGAGAGACTTGAAGCCGAGGAAGCCACAGCGTATCTTGGACATAAAGGACCGATGTCTCCCTCTTAAATAATTCTTCTCAGGGAAATGCATTTAGTGGTAGAAATTCACATCCTGTTCACCCACCCTCTTTGCTCATTAAGGAGACAGGGCAATGAACAGACCAGGGATGGCATTCTGCGTTACTCCCCGCCGTTTCGGGGGCAACTCTCGGGTTCTTACCCTCTCCGGGTCTTCGGACGTCTCCGGACGCGGGCCGCGCGTTCACACCAGGAAGAGTCAGCCAGAGGTCCAAAGCTTGGTTGCCGTTTATTTGCTATCAGCGATTACATGGTTAAAAAAGAGAGAGAGAGCGAGAGAGAGAGAGAGAGGGAGGGAGAGAGCGCGTGCCCCCCCTTGTCTTGTTCGTCTCTTATACCCTCCGTTGCCCGGGGGCAGGGTTTTCTCGGGGGATGGCGTATCGAGGCTTTGCCATGTAGCACACACCGCCCTCCAGCCACTAGCCTAGCAACAGCTCTGTCCAGTCACGAAGTGTTTGCTCTGGCTCGCCCCCAGCCACCCGTTGCCAACCATCGCTGGCTGCGGATATGGCCTTGAGGTTGCCTCCGAGCCTTGCAGGTGCAAGCTTGTTTTTCTTGCCCTGGTCTCTTTATCTCCTGTTGTTGAGTCTGTTTGGCCTTGAGCCGTTGGGTACGGTTTGTGTGCACATACTCCCTGTCTCAGCGCCTTCCCCCGCTCCCTACGCTATCCTATCCCATCTTGATCACTGTAATCACCTTCTTGCTAACCACCCTGCCTCCCATCTCTCTCCATTCTAATCCATACTTCATTCTGTTGCCCAGATTATTTTTCTACAAAAACATTCATTCTGTGATTCCCCACTCTTTACCATCAGCTTTAAAGCACTTAATAACCTTGCCCCTCCAACCTTTCCTCGCTATTCCCTACGATAAACCAGCCCAGACACTTCACTCCTCTAATGCCAACCTACTCACTGCACCTTGATGTCATCTATATCGTTTTTGACCTCTTGCATATATAGCTATAATTCTATTTATTCTTGTTGGTATTGACAATTTATTCTGTTGGTTTTTTGTCTGTCTCCCACTTCTAGACTTTGAGCCCGTTGGTAGGTAGGGGACCGTCTCTATATGTTGCCAATTTGTACTTCCAAGCGCTTAGTTCAATGTTCTGCACAGTAAGTGCTCAGTAAGATTGAATGAATGAATGAATGAATGAATGAATGAATGAATGAATGAATGCCCACATTCTGCCTCTGTCCTGGATGCTCTCCCTCTTCATATCCAACAGACAATCACTCTCCCCACCTTCAAAGCCTCGTTGAAGGCACATCTACAAGAGGATTTTTCTGAATAAGCCCAGATTTCCTCCTTTATCATTCCCTTCTATGCCATCTTTACATTAGGATTTGTATCGCTACCTCACCTTCACAGCACTTATGTACATATCCGTAATTTATGTATTTTTATAGCCTGTCTCTCTCTCTAGTCTGTAAGTTTTTCCTCCTTTATTGACATCCATGCTCATCATCCTCATCAGCTATTCCATACATTTAACTCCCTTCTCAGTTCCCCTGTTCCTCCCCCTCCTCCATCCCTCACCCACAACGATCTGGCCTGCTACTTCATTAGTAAAATTAACTCCATCAGGTCTGAGCTCCCCAAAGTCACCCCTCCCCCTTCTCCATCCCTCCAGCTCTCAACCGTCTCCGCTACTCTCCCAGCTTTCCCAGCAGTATGTTTAGGTGAGATCTCCTTGCTCCTCTCAAGTGCTACTCCGTCCACCTGTGCTTCTGACCCATTCCATCTCATCTTATGAAAACGCTTCCCCATTCCCTCCTCCCCTCCTTAACTTTCACCTTCAACCGCTCACTCTCCACTGCTTCCTTTCCCTCTGACTTCAAACATCCCCACATCTCCCCCATCCTAAAAAAACTCCTCTCTTGACCCCACCGCCCCTTCTAGTTATCGCCCTATCTCCCTCCTACCCTTCCTTTCCAAACTCCTAGAACGAGTTGTCTACACTTGCTGCTTCGAATTCCTCAATGCCAACTCTCTCCTTGACCCCCTCCAATCTGGCTTCCGTCCCCTACACTCCCCCGAAACCGCCCTCTCAAAGTTCACCAATGACCTCCTTCTTGCCAAATCCAATGGCTCCTACTCTACCCTAATCCTCCTCGACCGCTCAGCTGCCTTCACCACTGTGGATCCCCCTACCCCCTTCTCCTCAATACACTATCCCACCTTGGCTTCACAGACTCCATCCTCTCCTGCTTCTCCTTTCCTCTCTCCGTCCATTCATTCTCAGTCCCCTCTGTGGGCAACTCCTCCCCTTCCCATTCCCATACTGTAGGGATTCCTCAAGGGTCAGTTCTTGGTCCCCTTCTGTTCTCTATCTACACTCACTCCGTTGGTGACCTCAATCACTCCCATGGCTTCAACTATCATCTCTACGCTGATGACACCCAAATCTACATCTCTGCCCCTGCTCTCTCTCTCTCCTTCCAGCCTCGCATTTTCTCCTGCCTTCAGGACATCTCCATCTGAATGTCTGACCGCCATCTAAAATTCACCATATCAAGACTGAACTCCTTATCTTCCCTCCCAAACCCTATCCTCTCCCTCTGACTTTCCCATCACTGTAGATGCCACTACCAACCTTCCCGTCTCGAAAGCAAACAACCTTGATGTCATCCTCGACTCATTCATTCATTCATTCATTCAATCCACTCACTCATTCACCCCACACAATCCAATCCGTCACCAAAATCTGCCGGTCTCACCTCCGCAACATCGCCAAGATCCGCCCTTTCCTCTCCATCCAAACCGCTACCTTACTGGTTCAATTTCTCATCCCACCCCGACTGGATTACTGCATCAGCCTCCTCTCTGATCTTCCATCCTCCTGTCTCTCCCACTTCAGTCTATACTTCACTCTGACACCCTGATTATCTTTATACAGACACACTCTGGGCATATCACTTCCCTCCTCAAAAGTCTCCAGTCGTTGCCTTTCAACCTATGAATCAAGCAAAAACTCCTTACTCTCAGCTTCAAGGCTCTCCATCACCTCGCCAACTCCTACCTCACCTCCCTTCTCTCCTTCTACAGCCCAGCCCGCACCCTCTGCTCCTCTGCTGCTAACCTCTTCACTGTGCCTCATTCTAGCCTGTCTGACTGTCGACCCCTGGCCCAAATCCTTCTCCTGGCCTGGAATGCCCTCCCTTCACAAATCTGCCAAACTAGCTCTCTTCCTCCCTTCAAAGCCCTACTGAGTGCTCACCTCCTCCAAGAGGCCTTCCCAGACTGAGCCCCCTTTTTCCTCTACTCCTTCCCAACTCCCCCTCTGCCCTACCTCCTTCTCCTCCCAACAGCACTTGTATATATTTGTAGAGGCTTATTTCTTTAATTTATTTCACTTGTACATATTTACTACTCTATTTATTTTGTTAATGATGTGCATATAACTATAATTCTATTTATTCTGTCGATTCTGGCACCTGTCTACATGTTTTGATTTGTTGTCTGTCACCCCCTTCTAGACTGTGAGCCCGTTGTTGGGTAGGGACTGCCTCTTTATGTTGCTGGCTTGTACTTCCCAAGCGCTTAGTATAGTGCTCTGCACACAGTAAGTGTTCAATAAATGTGACTGAATGAATGAAACTTTGGGTAGGGAAAGTATCTATTAACTCTGTTATATTGTACTCTCCCAAGTGTTTCACACAGTACTCTACATAGAGAAAATATTTAATAAATGTGGTTGATTGATTGATTGGTTACTGTGTGCAAAGCATTGCACTGAGTGCTTGGGAGAGTACAAATATTGGCAATATTTCTGAAGGGCCAAATATAAATGCAGTGAAAAGAGGCATTTTTGAGCACCTGTATACATCTGAGATTTCCAACAGAAACACATAACTGTTCCCTGGAGTTGTTTAAAAACTAGTTTTGGATTTGGGACTAATTAGGTCAATTCCTAATTTTATTCACAGTTTTATGGGGCTTTATGGGGAAGAGTATGATACAGCAGAATTTGTTGACATGTTTCCTGCCCACAAGGAGATGAACCAACCAAATTCTAAATTGACATATTCTCTGCCCACAAGTATTTAAGCATTAAAGTATTTACATAACTATCTAAATAAGTACATATGTGTTATATGTTATATGAGTTTTGAGACTACAGTTTGTATAGTCACTATGAAGAGAGCTTCAAGTGGTGGGAGTGGGTGAATAAGTCCATAAGTGGTCCAAAATGCCAATTAGTGTTGGGAGAAAGTGACTTAAAGAGATGAAAAATTCATCGGGGAAGGTATTCTCTAGGAAGTGGTGATTTCAGAAGGACTTTGAAGAGGGGGAGAGTCGTGGTCTGATGGACTGGAAGGGTGAAGTAGTTCCAGTTAGGTGAAGTAGCATGAGGGACCGTCTCTATATGTTGCCAACTTGTACTTCCCAAGCGCTTAGTACAGTGCCCTGCACACAATAAGCACTCAATAAATATGATTGAATGAATGAATGAGCCAGGGATCGGAGGAGGCTCTGAGACCGACAGATTATTTCTTCATTTTCCTTGAGGATCATTGAGATACTTTGAAAAGGGACAGGGTCATTCACTGTAAGGAACTCAACTGTTTCCACAGCCCAGGTTAGTAAAGCATCCCAATAGGAGGAGCCATTTTTGATACTGAATTAAAGGGAGGACAAAGCATAGCCTCTGTCCTATTCCTCCTTAAGCACGGAATTTCTCCTTCCCATCGCCTCGTTCTCAAAACGTCAGTCCTCTTCCCAGCTCCACTCGGCCTGGGAGAGAGCCTTAGGATGGATTCAGAGACATCTCTCGCTCTGTCTAGATTTGCAGTCAGAAAGTATCGAATACAAATTCCCCCCCTGGATGATTGAATTACAGACTGATAGTCTGAGGTTTTAAATGAAACGAAGCTGAATTCACCCACAGTTGATATAGATGGTTGGTAAACATCAGAAACTGTTGCAGTGTTGGGTTGCAGATGCCTTTGTTTCTATGGGAACACCGCGGTTCAGTGACACTGCTATAGATTCAGAGACCATACTCTCACCTCTATGGGGCCTCGGGGACATCATGAGCAGAGGGTTCTAGCATTGCCCAGGCCACAAGGTCCCACTTGAGCCAATCCTCCAGGGGCTACCCATGGAGCAGAGCCTGCTTTATCTATGGGGATGGAGATCTGGAGAACATCTCAGCACCCACGGGAGAGCAGTGCGGGGCTGAGAGCACCACACTGTCCCTTCAAAGCCAGTTGCACCCAGGAACTGGAAGGGAGAGGGGATCATCCCAGCCCAGCAGAGGTCATTGCCCCCAGGTCCCATGCTGCCCTGGTGAGTGGGATCAGCGGGGTAGAGCGGCAGGAAAGGACCAGAATGGGGATTCAAGAGATGGTGGATTTTGAGGAGACTTTCATACACGGAGCCAAAGTTGGAGCTCACAGCAGGGCTGCATCCCCAGAGGGGCAGGCAGGCTGGCAGGAGGGCAAGTGTCTGCCAGTACAGTGGCCCCGACCATCACACAATTCCCCTTTCCCACCCACCTCCATTCCAGCTACCATGACAAATACTGTCCTGGTTGTGACACTGCAGCACAGAGTCAGTACTATGCTGTGGTTGTTTTGGCCAGAAGTGTGTCCCGGACAACAAAAATATTTCTGGTGGGGAAATGACAGACAGGGAAGAGAAGTTGTGACTGGTTCTGGACAACGACTAGCCCTATCATCAAGTCCTCCATGCAGGAGTTCTTCCCAAATGTTGGGAGAGCACAATACAGGTAAGAGATGTAATTCCTGACCTCATGGTTTCCTGAGCTACACCGATTAAAAAGCAATTTACAGTGGGGGAAACGAAGAATGGAAAAATGGGTATGCAGATTAATAAGTGCATACACAAGAATGTAAATCTCTAGGTAGGGAAGTGCTATGGGTGGTTATGAATTTACAAGGTCAGAGGTGGTAATTGGACCGATAGGGTCTGTTGAGAAAAAACATTAACCTGGGAAGTTCTCCTGGAGAACGTGGGATTTCAGAAGGATTTTGAAGATGGTGAGAGCTGTGGTCTGAATGATATGAGAAGCAGCGTGTCTTATTGGAAAGAGCCCGGGCTGGGCAGCCAGAGGTCATGGGTTCAAATCCCAGCTCTGCCAATTGTCAGCTGTGTGACTTTGGGCAAGTCACTTCACTTCTCGGTGCCTCAGTTCCCTCATATGTAAAATGGGGATGAAGACTGTGAGCCCACCGTGGGACAACCTGATCACCTTGTAACCTCCCCAGCGCTTAGAACAGTGCTTGGCACATAGTAAGCACTTAATAAATGCCATCGCCATTATTATTATTATATGAAAAGAGAGGGAATTCCAGGCAGAAAGACACATCTGAAACCAAAAAGTCGAGAGAGGGAAAGAGGGAAGGTCCGTTTCCAAGGGCTGCAGCACACTAAGTGAAGAGAGGAGGGAAGCAGAGAGGAGAGAGACAGTGGAGAACCCTGGAGCCAGTAGTCAGGAGTTGATTGGAGACATCCAAACCTCAGTGCTTTGAACAGTGCTTGGCACATAGTAAGTGCTTAACAAATGCCAGCATTATGATTATTATTCAATCTGTGTTTCATTTTCCTCCAAACAGGAAGAGCCAAAATCAGTCTACTTGTGTAAGAAGCTGTGTTTGTGCTCAGAGTGGTGCGGGGGTGGTGGCGAAGAAACCTAGTCTGGTGGTACTCTGGAGGGGAGAAGAGAAAGGAATCTTCTCCCATCACATCCAAAGAAAGAAATGTCTTTGGACCCAGGGAGAGGTAAATAGTAGTAGTAAAAGTTAGATGATTTATTGAGTGCCTACTTGAGGCAGTGCACTGTACTAGGTGCTTGAAAAGTTCTGAACTATAACTGAATGATCCCCCGCCCAAAAAGAGGCAAACATGAAAATACTTACAAAAAAGGCACTGAGTGGACAAATGCACCTAAGTGCTAAGGAGGCTGTACACCACTTCATTCAGGAATGATATGCGTTAGGGTGATGGGAAAGCTTGTTAAAGGAAATGGGATTGTAGCAGGGCTCCAAATAATGGGAGTGCTGTGGTCTATTTTATCATTGTTGTTTCTCTAGGCAACGTTTTATACAAAGTATAAAATTACCCATTGTACAGTTACCTCCTGGTGGGCAGGAAAATATATGCCAACTATGTTGGGTTGAACTCTCCCAAGCACTTAGTATAGTGCTCTGCACACAGTGAGTACTCAATAAATACCATTGATTTATTGATTGATGTGTTCATGTATCAATACTATTGAACTCTAAAGGTGATTAATGAATACAACTGCTTTATTTATTCTAATGAGAATCAATCGTACTTATTGTTCACTTACAGTGTGCAGAGCACTGTACTAAGTGAACGAGAGTGAATGAAGCAGGCAGCAGAGTGAGTGTACAATATGATACAATTTGTAGAAGTGATACCTGCCCAAAAGAAACTTACACTCTGGAGGGAATGTCAGTGTCTCTAAACTGAAGTTCCCCTCTTTATTTCCAGGGAGTCAGCATCGTCTCCCAGAAATGACCAACATCACCATGGTGGCTGAATTCCTCCTCCAGGGGTTCTCTGACACCCGAGAGCTGCAGCTGGTTTATGCCACACTGTTCCTCCTTGTCTACCTAGTGGCCCTTCTGGGGAATCTCCCCATCGTTGCTGTCCCCATTGTAGACCAGCGTCTCCACACCCCCATGTACTTCTTTCTCAAGAACTTGTCCTTCAAAGACCTCTGCTACATTTCTACAACGGTACCTAAATCCATTGTCAACTCCTTGACTGGTGACAGCTCCATCTCCTTTCTGGGGTGTGCCTCACAGCTCTTCCTAGTGGTTTTGTTTGCCGCTTCAGAGTTTTTTGTCCTCACCGCAATGTCTTATGACCGCTATGCTGCCATCTGCTCCCCTCTGCGTTATGAGCTCATCATGAACAAAGCAGTATGTATGTGCATGGCAGCAGCATCATGGCTCATTGGGGGTCTATTTGGAGTCTTGCTTTCAGCTTCTACCTTCTCTCTGACTTTTTGTGGGTCCAATACTGTGGAGCAGTTCTTCTGTGACGTCCCCCCTCTGCTGAAGATCTCCTGCTCTGAAGTCCACATTGCCATTGTTGTGAGGGTGGCTGCTGGGTTTATCTTGTCTGCTGCCTGCTTCATTTACATCATCCTCTCCTACATCTTCATCTTCTCAGCCGTGCTGAGGATGCCGTCTTCTGAGGGCCGAACCAAAGCTTTCTCTACCTGCCTGCCCCATCTCACTGTCATCATCATTTTTCTATTTACTGGAGCATTTGTCTATCTCAAACCTTCAGACTCGCCCTTGGCTCTGGATCTGCTGGTTTCCATGTTCTACACTGTGGTGCCCCCCACTGTGAATCCCCTTATCTACAGTCTGAAGAACAGGGACCTGAAGGCTGCCCTGGGCAGGATCCTGAAGAGGACATTGCCCCAGTATCGATTCTGGGAAAAAGTGTCTCTGTCCATGTACCAATAATCCCCTGCCACCACTTAAAAAAGGAATTGCCCTTAGGCATATCCATATATATCCCACTGAACCAGAGGCCCAAAGAACAAGTCTGGGTATTCAGGATTTTTCAAGGTCTGGGAGGTTGGCTGATAAGACTGGGTCGTGAGTGAAAATGCATTTCCTAGGAGGCTTCATGGCTAAATGGCATGTGAATGGGTGTCACATGACCTGAGTTCTAATCCTAGCTCGGCCACTGGCCTGCTGTGTGACCTGGCGTTAGTGTTTTACCATTCCTGGACTCTCACTTCTTACACTCTGAGCCCCTGTGGGACAGGAAACGTTTCTGATGGGATTGTAATTTAATATTTGGGCTGCTAGCCCATTGTGGGCATGGATTGAATCTATCAACTCCGTTGTATTGTACTCTTCAAAGTGCTTACTACAATGTTCTGCACACAGTAAACATAGAACAAATACCATCGATCGATTGAATTATTTTGTTTCAGCTTCATCACGTGACAGATGTGGAAACAGAAATTAACACCAAATAATAAAAATGATAATAATCATAATACTGGTGCTTGAAAGGGGACAGAGAAATTCACTGACAGAACTCTAGTTTCCAGAACCCAGGTTAGTAAATCATCACAACAGGAGGAGCCATTTCCATCCCATTCTTCCTCAAGCCAGGAATTTCTCCTTCCCATCATCCCATTCTCAAAACTTCAGTCTCCTTCCTCACCCCACTCGCCCTGGAGGAGAATCATAGGATGGATTCAGAGGAATGCCCTTCTCTGTCTAGCTTTGCAATCAGAAATTGTTCAATTGACTGATTGAATATGAAGTTGATTGTCTAAGGTTGTATATGAGATGAAGCTGAAATCACCCACAATTGTTGTAGATTGTCAGTAACACTAGAAACCGTCGGGATGTTGAGATGCAGATGCTGTTGTTTCCACGGGAACCCTGGGGTGCACCACCATTGCTGCAGCTTTAAGGACTGGGCATTTATCTCCGCAGGACCTCGGGGACTTCACAGGCAGAGGCTTTTGGCATTGGCCAGGACACGAGGTCCCACCTGAGTTGATCCTCTGGGGGTTGCCCGTGAAGCAGTGGCAGCTTTATCTTTGAGGAGGGGGACTCGCGGAAGAACATCTCCCTGCCCAGAGGTGATCAGAGAGGGGCTGAGGGTACCATGGTGTCCCTTCCTTCATAGCCAGCTGCACCCAAGAACTGGAGTGGAGAGAGGACCATCCCAAGCCAGCCGAGGTCAGAGCCCTCCAGGCCTACAATCAATCAATCAATCAATCGTATTTATTGAGCGCTTACTATGTGCACAGCACTGTACTAAGCGCTTGGGAAGTACAAATTGGCAACACATAGAGACAGTCCCTACCCAACAGTGGGCTCACAGTCTAAAAGGGGGAGACAGAGAACAGAACCAAACATACCAACAAAATAAAATAAATAGGATAGAAATGTACAAGTAAAATAAATAAATAAATAAATAAATAAATAGAGTAATAAATATGTACAACCATATATACATATATGCAGGTGCTGTGGGGAAGGGAAGGAGGTAAGATGGGGGGATGGAGAGGGGAACGAGGGGGAGAGGAAGGAAGGGGCTCAGTCTGGGAAGGCCTCCTGGAGGAGGTGAGCTCTCAGCAGGGCCTTGAAGGGAGGAAGAGAGCTAGCTTGGCGGAGGGGTAGAGGGAGGGCATTCCAGGCCCGGGGGATGACGTGGGCCGGGGGTCGACGGCGGGACAGGCGAGAACGAGGTACAGTGTCTCAGTGAGTGTGACCAGGGGGTGGTGGAGTGGGAGGGAGAAACCATGAAGGGGATGCAAGAGATGGAGCCATTCTGGGGAAGTGCTCACACACGGAACCAATTTCAGAATTTGGGGCAGGGCTACATCCCCAGAAGGGCAGGTGGGCTTTCAGGAGGGTACGTATTTGACAGTGCAGTGGCCCCAACCATCACTCATCTCCCTTTCCTCACCCACATCCATCCAGCTAACATGGAAGTTGTTTCCTGACTGGGGCCCTGCAGCAGAACATCAGCATTATGCTCTGGTCAGTTCATACAGGAGTGGGTCTTTAAGGTCAGAACATGTTCCTGGTGAGAAATGACAGGGAGGGAATGAGAGAGTGTGATTGGTTCTAGACCAGGAGCACTATCATCAACTCCTCCATGCAGTAATGTTGGGTGAACACAATGGAGGTAAGAGGTTCAGTCCCTTCCCTCCTGGATTTACTAGTCTTCTGGGCTAGACTGATCTAAAATAATTTACAGCTAGGGGGAAATAAGAATGGAAAGGTGGCTGCACGGCTTAATAAGTGCTTAGT
Organism: Tachyglossus aculeatus; assembly: GCF_015852505.1. Lineage (NCBI taxonomy): Eukaryota > Metazoa > Chordata > Mammalia > Monotremata > Tachyglossidae > Tachyglossus > Tachyglossus aculeatus. Next base: position 548,937 of record NW_024045093.1, read on the forward strand.
AATGTGAATCTATAGGTAGGAAGTGCAATGAGCAGTTGTGAATGTGTAAATGCAGAGGTGGCATCTGGCCTGATTTGGCATGGGGGGGAAAAACATCAATCTGGGAAAATTTGAAGGGAGAGAGAGATTCGGGAAGAAAGAAGGATCTAAGCCATGTGATAGAGAAGAGAATGTCCTTTTTCATTCATTCATTCATTCATTCAATCGTATTTATTGAGCACTTACTGTGTGCAGAGCAGGGTACTAAGCGCTTGAGTAGTACAAATCGGCAACGTACAGAGAAGGTTCTTACCCAATAACGGGCTCACAGTCTAGAAGGGGGAGAGAAATGACAAAACAAAATAAGTAGACAGGTGACAATACCATCAGAATAAATAGAATTATAGCTATGTACACATCATTTATAAAATGAATAGAATAATAAATATGTACAAACATACACAAGTGCTGTGGGGAGGCGAAGGGGATTGGGCAGGCAGGGGATGGGGAGATAGGGAGCGGAGGAGGAGGAGAGGAAAAGGGAGAAGATCTATTTCCAAGGGCTTGAGGGTAGTCGGTGAAGAGGGAAGGGAAATACGGAGGAGAACGCCGGTCAAAAACCTTGAAGCTAATGGTAAGGGGTTGATTGGAGTCAACCAGACTTCAGTTTGTTTCATTTTCCTCTGAGAACCACAATCAGATTTCCTTTGTTGGCATCTGTGTGTATTCCCAAGATGGGGCCGGGGAGGCAGTGAACAAACCTTGGCTGGCGGAGGTCTTGAGGGGAGGAGGAGAAGGGAATCTTCTCCCATCACCTTCCAGGGAAAAAGTGTGTCTGGGCCCAGGGAGAGGCAAACAGTAGTGGTAGTAGTAAGGGGACCTGGGTTCTAATCCGGACTCTACTATTTATTTTTTCATTCATTCATTCAATCGTATTGATTGAGGCCTTACTCTGTGCAGAACACTGTCCTAAGCACTTGGAAAGTACAATTTGGCAACAGATAGGGAAAATCCCTACCGAACAGCTGGCTTGGGGACCTACCTTATAATCCTGGCTCTTCCCCTTGTCTACTGTGTGACATCAGACAAGTCATTTTGCTTCTCTGTGCCTCAGATACCACATCTGTAAAATGGGAATTTAGAGTGAGTCTCACATGGTAGAAAGCCTTAAAGATAATTGTGAGGTATTTTTGTTTCATGTGAAAAGATACATGGTGACAGTGAATGGTTTGGAAAAGTTTGAGTGCTTCTTCTTCTTTTCTTTTGCTATCATGTCATCTTTGACCCATAGTGAGTGAATGAGCACATCTCTCCAGGAACAACCCATTCTCCAACTGCAAATGTTCTGGTAGTTTACCCATAGAGTTTTCTTGGTAAAAATACGGAAGTGGTTTACCATTTCCTTCTTCCTTGCAGTAAACCTGAGTCTCCTCCTCAACTCTCTCCCATGACACTGCTGCCCGGTACAGGCGAGGTTTGACTTGTAGCAGATTGCCTTCCACCTGCTAGCCACTGCCCAAGCTGGGAATGGAACGGGTATGACACTGCTTAGCCATCCGTCTGGTACCCGAGACTGGTAGAGTACTGGAAACTCTCCAGGTATGATTCTGAGTTGGGGGAGTGATGGTTTAGCCAATAGTTAAATTAACAAATGAGTGGCTAGATAGGTGTGGGTTTGTGTGACTGTGTGTATTTATGTGTACGTAACCACAGTCAGTTTAAGCGTGTGTGTGTGTGTGTGTGTGACTCTAAGTGCTCAGTAAATACCATTGCTTGATTAATTGATGGGTACAATTAACAGCATGGCTCAGTGGAAAGGGCATTGGCTTTGAAGTCAGAGGCCATGAGTTCAAATCGAGATCCGCCCTTTCCTCTCCATCCATACCACTACCCTGCTCATTCAAGCTCTCATCCTATCCCGTCTGGACTACTGCATCAGCCTTCTCTCTGATCTCCCATCCTCGTCTCTCTCTCCACTTCAATCCATACTTCATGCTGCTGCCCGGATTATCTTTGTCCAGAAACGCTCTGGGCATATTACTCCTCTCCTCAAAAATCTCCAGTGGCTACCAATCAATCTGCGCATCAGGCAGAAACTCTTCACCCTGGGCTTCAAGGCTCTCAAGCACCTCGCCCCCTCCTACCTCACCTCTCTTCTCTCCTTCTACAGCCCACCCCGCACCCTCCGCTCCTCCACCGCTAATCTCCTCACCGTACCTCGTTGTCTCCTGTCCCGCCATCGACCCCCGGCCCACGTCATCCCCCGGGCCTGGAATGCCCTCCCTCTGCCCATCCGCCAAGCTAGCTCTCTTCCTCCCTTCAAGGCCCTACTGAGAGCTCACCTACTCCAGGAGGCCTTCCCAGACTGAGCACCTTTCTTCCACTCTCCCTCGTCCCCCTCTCCATCCCCCCCATCTTACCTCCTTCCCTTCCCCACAGCACCTGTATATATGCATATATGTTTGTACATATTTATTACTCTATTTATTTATTTATTTTACTTGTACATATCTATTCTATTTATTTTATTTTGTTAGTATGTTTGGTTTTGTTCTCTGTCTCCCCCTTTTAGCCTGTGAGCCCACTGTTGGGTAGGGACTGTCTCTATATGTTGCCAATTTGTACTTCCCAAGCACTTAGTACTGTGTTCTGCACATAGTAAGCGCTCAATAAATACGATTGATGATGATGATGATGATGATGATCCCTGCTCCGCCAATTGTCAGCTGTGTGATTTTGGGCAAGTCACTTAACTTCTCTGGGCCTCAATTCCCTCATCTGTAAAATGGGGATTAAGAATGTGAGCCTCCCGTGGGACAACCTGATCAACTTGTAACCTCCCCAGCGCTTAGAACTGTGCTTTGCACATAGTAAGTGCTTAGGAAATGCCATTATTATTATTATTATTATTGTTATTATTATTATTATTATTATTATTATTACATAGCCCTTCCCCCTCTCAGGTTCAATCCTGGAGAGTTTCCAGTACTTTACCAGTCTCATCCAAGGGAGGGAGAGTCAAGCAGAGGGATACACTTTCCATTCCTAGCTTGGGCAGTGGCTAGTGAGTGGAAGGAAATCTGCTAGAAGTCAAAACACACCTGTTCTGGGCAGAAGAGGTAGGGGAGAGAGTCAAGGGTGGAGACTCAGTTTTACTGGGTGGAAGAAAGCATTGGTAAACCAATTCTCTATTTTTACCGAGAAAACTCTATGGATACAGTACCAGAATGCTTGCAGATGGAGGTGGGGCATTCTGGGAGAGATGCGTCCATGGAGTCGCTACGGGTCGGAGGCGAATCAACAGCATACGTCAAGACGTACCAGACCCCTGCACCTACTTATACTATTGAACACTGCAGGTGACAAATAAATGAAACAGGTTGATTTAATAATAATGATGATGGTATCTGTTAAGCGCTCATTATGTGTGAAGCACTGTTCTAAGCGCTTGCAAACTCCAAAAGGAATTAGTGTTGATTACTTCATCGATGCTATCAATCCATCATATTTATTAAGCATTTATGGTATGCAGAGTCTACCCAGTAGACTGTTACCTCCTGGTGGGCAGGAAAATATCTGCCAACTTCTGTTGGATTGAACTCTCCCAAGCACTTAGCAGTTAGTACAGTGCTCTGCACACAGTGAGCATTCAGTATTTATTCATTCAATCGTATTTATTGAGAGCTTACTATGTGAATAGCACTGTACTAAGCGCCATTGTAAGTACCATTGAGCTACTGATTGATGTGTTCATACCCCTACATGTATCAGTACTATTGAACTCTATTGGTGATCAATGAATACAAATGCTTTATTTATTAAAATGGGAACCAATCATATTTATTGATCACTTACAGTGTGTAGAGTACTGTACTAAGTGCTTGAGAGATTACAGTACAAAGTACAAAGTAATACTTTGTAGAAGTGTTACCTGCCCAAAAGGAACTAACAGTCTGGAGGGAATGCCAATATTTCTAAACTGAAGTTCCCCTCTTCCTTTCCAGGGAGCCAGCATCATCTCCCAGAAATGATCAACATCTCCACCGTGACTGAGTTCCTCCTCCAGGGGTTCTCTGACATCCGGGAGCTGCAGCTGCTCCATGCCACGCTGTTCCTACTTGTTTATCTAGTTGCCCTTCTGGGGAATCTTCTCATTGTTGCTGTCACCACTCTCGACCAGCGTCTCCACACCCCCATGTACTTCTTTCTCAAGAACTTGTCCTTCATAGACCTCTGCTACATTTCTACAACGGCATCCAAATCCATTGTCAACTCCTTGACCAGTGACAACTCCATCTCCTTTTTGGGTTGTGTCTCGCAGCTCTTCCTACTGGTCTTGTTTGCCGCTTCAGAGTTTTTTCTCCTCACTGCAATGTCTTATGACCGCTATGCCGCCATCTGCTCCCCGCTGCGCTATGAGCTCATTGTGAACAAACCAGCCTGTGTTTGCATACTAGCAGCATCATGGCTCAGTGGGGGTCTGTTTGGAATCTTGTTTACAGCTTCTACCTTCTCCCTGACATTTCGTGGGTCCAATGCGGTTCAACAGTTCTTCTGTGACGTCCCCCCTCTGCTGAAGATCTCCTGCTCAGAAGTCCACATTGCCATTGATGTGAGTGTGGCTGCTGTTTAGTCTTAGATGCCATCTGCGTCACTTACATCACCCTCTCCTATGTCTTCATCTTCTCAGCCGTGCTGAAGACGCCGTCCTCCGAGGGCCGAACCAAAGCCTTCTCCACCTGCCTGCCCCATCTCACTGTCATCTTCATTTTTCTCCTTACCGGAACATTTGTCTATCTCAAACCACCTGCAGACTCACCCTCAGCTCTGAATCTGCTGATTTCCATGTTCTACACCGCGGTGCCTCCTACTGTGAACCCCCTTATCTACAGCCTGAGAAACAGGGAGCTGAAGGCTGCCCTGGGCAGGATCCTAAAGGGGACATTCCCCCAGCATCCATTTTGGGACAAAATGTCTGTGTCCATGTACCAATAATCCCCTACCACCTTTTAAAAGAGGAATTGCCCTTAGACCAATCCAGATATACCAGTGACCCAGAGTCCCAGAGAACAAGTTGGGATATTCAGGATTTGGCAAGGTCTATGAGGTTGGCTCATAAGACTAGGTCATAAGTGGCAATGCATTCCCTAGGAGGCCTCATAGCTCAACGGCACGTGAATTGGTGTCACATGACCTGAGTTCTAGTCCCAGCTCGGCCACTGGCCTGCTGTGTGACCTGGCGTTAGTGTTTGACCGTTCCTGGGATCTTACTTCCCCTTACACTCTGAGTCCCTAAGGCACAGGAAACATGTCCGTTTGGATTGTAATTTCATCTTTGGACTGTAAGCTCATTGTGGGCATGGATTGTATCTACCAACTCCATTGTATTGTACTTTTCAAAGCGCTTAGTACAATGTAATGCAAACAGTAAACACTCAGCAAATACTATCGATCGATTGAATTATTTATCATCACGTGGCACAGACTTTGACACAGAAATTGTTAACACCGAATAAAAAAATAATAATAATAATGGTGTTTGAAAGGAGACAGAGACATTCACTGATGGAATTCTATTCATTCATTCAATCATATTTATTGAGCGCTTACTGTGTGCAGAGCACTGGACTAAGCACTTGGGGAGTACAAGTCGGCAACATATAGAGATGGTCCCTACCCAACAATGGGCTCGAAGTCTAGAAGGGGGAGACAGACAACAAAACAAAACATGTAAACAGGTGTTAAAACTATCAGAATAAATAGAATAATAGCTATATATGCACATCATTAACAAGATAGTGTAGTAAATATGTAGAAGTAAAGTAAATAGAATGATAAATCTGTAAAAACATATATACAGGTACTGTGGAGAGGGGAAGGAGGTAGGGCCGGGGGGATGGAGAGGAGGAGAGGGAAAAGGGGGCTCAGTCTGGGAAGTCCTCCTGGAGGAGGTGAGCTCTCAGTAGGGCTTTGAAGGGAGGAAGAGAGCTAGCTTGGCGGGTGTGTGGAGGGAGGGCATTCCAGGCCAGGAGGAGGACGTGGGCCAGGGGTCGACGGCGGGACAGGCGAGAACGAGGCACAATGAGGAAGTTAGTGGCAGAGGAGTGGAGGGTGCAGGCTGGACTGGAGGAGAGAAGGGAAGTGAGATAGGAGGGGGCGAGGTGATGGAGAGCCTTGAAACCAAGAGGAGAAGTGTTTGCATGATTCGTAGGTTGACAGACAACCACTGGAGATTTTTTGAGGTGGGGAGTAACCTTCCAAGAACGTTTCTGTACAAAGATAATCCAGACAGCAGAGTGAAGTGTGGATTTAACCGGGGAAGAGACAGGAGCATGGGAGATCAGAGAAGAGGCTGGTGCAGTAATCCAATCGGGATAGGATGAGAGATTGAACCAGCAAGGTAGTGGTTTGGAACTTTGGTTTCCAGAATGCAGCTTAGTAAATCATCACAACAGGAGGAGCCATTTCCATCCTATTCTTCCTCAAGCCAGGAATCTCTGCTTCCCATCACCCCTTCTCAAAAGCCCAGTCCTCTGCCCCACCCTACTCAGCCTGGAGGAGAATCATAGGATGGATTTAGAGGAATGTCTTCTTCTGTCTAGCTTTGTAATCAGAAGGTGTCAGAAAATGAAATTGTTCAATTGACTGATTGAATGAGAAGCTGATTGATTAAGGTTGTATATAAGGTGAAGCTGAAAACACCCACAGTTGTTGTAGATTGTCAGAACATTAGAAACAGTTGGGATATTGGGAAGCAGATTCTGTTGTTTCCATGGAAACTCTGGAGTGCAGCACCATGGCTGCAGCTTTAGGGACTGGGCCTTCATCTCTACAGTACCTCAGGGACCTCACAGGCAGAGGATTTTGGCATCAGCCAGATCACGAGGTCCCACCTGAGTTGACCCTCCAGGGGTTCCCCACAGAGCAGTGGCTGTTTTATCTTTGGGGAGGGGGGACTCACTGTAGAACATCTCCTTGACCACAGGGGATAGAAGAGGAGCTGAGATTGCCCGGCTGTCCCTTCATTCATAGCCAGCTGTACCCAGGAACTGGAGTAGAGAGAGGTCCATCTCTACCCAGCAGAGGTCAGAGCCCTCCAGCCCTAACCTGCCCCAGTGAGTCTGACCGGGGGGTGTTGGAGGAGGAGGGAGAGGCCGTGATGGGGATGCAAGAGATGGGGCCATTCAGGGGAAATGCTCATAGATGGGGCCAGTGTCTGACTTTGGGGCCGGGCTACATCCCCAGCGGGGCAAGTGGGCTTTCAGGAGGGTACATATTTGATAGTGCAGTGGACCGAACCATCACTCATCTCCCTTTCCTCATCCACCTCCATCCAGCTAGCATGCCAGGCTGGGGCCCTGCAGCACAGCGTCAGCATTATGCTGTGGTCACTTCGGACAGGATTGGGTCCTTGGTGTCAGAAAATGTTTCTGATGAGAAGTGACAGGGAGGGAATGAGAGAGTGTGATTGGTTCTAGACCAAGAGCACTATCATCAACTCCTCACTGCAGGAATGTTGGGTGAACACAGTGGAGGTAAGAGATTCATTCCCTTCCCTCCTGGACCTACCGGTCTGCTGGGCTTGACTGATCCAGAAGAATTTACAGGTAGGGGGAAATAAGAATGGAAAGGTGGATGCACAGCTTAAAAAGTGCTTAGTAATGTGAATCTATATGTAGGGAAGTGAAATGAGCAGTTGTGAATGTGTAAATTTAGAGGCGGTATCTGGCTTGAATCGGCATGGGGAAAAGAAACTTCAATCTGGCCAAATCTGAAGGGAGAGGGAGAGTCGGGAAGAAAGAAGGATCGGAGCCATGTGTTGGAGAAGGGAATGTCTTTTTCATTCATTCATTCATTCAATCATATTTATTGAGCTCTTACTGTATGCAGAGCACTGTACTAAGCACTTGGGAGTACAAATTGGCAACATATAGAGAAGGTCCCTACCCAATAACAGACTCACAGTCTAGAAAGGGCAGTAGGACAACAAAACAAAACAAGTAGAGATGTGACAATACCATCAGAATAAATAGAATTATAGCAATATGCACATCATTAATAAAAGATACAGCGTAATAAACATGTACAAACATACACAAGTGCTGTGGGGAAGGGTCAGGGTTTGAGCGGCTTGGGATGGGGAGTTCGGGAGGGGAGGAGGAGGAGAGGAAAAGGGAGAAGGTCTATTTCCAAGGGCTGGAGGGTAGTCGGTGAAGAAGGAAGGGAAACACGGAGAACACCGGTCAAAAGCCTTGAAGCTAGTGACAAGGAGTTGATTGTAGTCAACCAGACTTTAGTCTGTATCATTTTCCTCTGAGAACCACAATCAGATTTGTTTTGTCGGCGGCTGTTTGTGTATCCAAAGTGGGGCAGGGGAGGCAGTGAGCAAACCTTGGCTGGAAGAGGGCTGGAGGGGAGGAGGAGAAGGGAATCTTTTCCCATTACAGTCCAGGGAAAAAGTGTGTCTGGGCCAAGGAAGAGGCAAATAGTAGTGGTAGTAGTAATAGTAGTAGTAGTAGTGGTAGTAGTAACGGGATTTTGGTTCTAATCCTGCCTGTGCTATTAATTAATTCATTCATTCAATCGGTTTTATAGTAGAAGCAGCGTGGCTCAATGGAAAGAGCCCGGGCTTTGGAGTCAGAGGTCATGGGTTCAAACCCCGGCTCTGCCAACTGTCAGCTGTGTGACTTTGGGCAAGTCACTTAACTTCTCTGTGCCTCAGTTCCCTCATCTGTAAAATGGGGATTAAGACTGTGAGCCCCCGAGGGACAACCTGATCACCTTGTATCCTCCCCAGCACTTAGAACAGTGCTCTGCACATAGTAAGCACTTAGTAAATGCCATCATCATCATTATTATTATTATTGAGCACTTACCCTGTGCAGAGAACTGTACTAAGCACTTGGAAAATACAATTCAGCAACAGACAGAGACAATCCCTACCTAACAGCGAGCTCGGGGACCTGGGTTCTAATCGTGGCTCTACCCCTTGTCGGTTGGGTGATGCCTTAAATACCACATCTGTAAAATGGGAATTAGGACTGAGCCCTAAGTGCTCAGTAAATACCATTGTTGATTAATTGATGGGTAAATACCCTTATCCCTTCTCAAGAACACACCTGAAGAGTTTGCAGTACCCTACCAGTCTCAGCCAAGGGAAGGAGAGTCAACCGGAGGGATACCCATCCCATTCCTAGCTTGGGCAGTGGCTAGTGAGTGGAAGGGAATCTGCTCCAAGTCAAAACGCACCTGTTCTGGGCAGCAGTGTCAGGGGAGAGAGTCGAGGGTGAAGACTCAGGTTTACTGGGTGGAAGAAGGCAATGGTAAACCACTTCTCTAT